>NC_056432.1:46966447-47121447 GCF_018296145.1 Oncorhynchus tshawytscha
TGGCCAAGGCTTTCGACTCTGTCAATCACCGCATTCTTATCGGCAGACTCAACAGCCTTGGTTTCTCAAATGACTGCCTCGTCTGGTTCACAAACTACTTCTCAGATAGAGTTCAGTGAGTCAAATCAGAGGGGCTGTTGTCCGGACCTCTGGCAGGCTCTATGGGGGTGCCAGAGGGTTCAATTCTCAAGCCAACTCTTTTCTCTGTATATACAGTTGAAATCTGTAGTTTACATAAACCTTAGCCAATTACATTTAATCTCAGTTTTTCTCAATTCCTGACATTTTAAATCTAGTAAAAATGTCTTAGGTCAGTTAGGATCACCACATTATTTTAAAGTTGTGAAATGTCAGAATAATAGTAGAGAATTATTTATTTCAGCTTTGATTTCTTTCATCACATTCCCAGTGGGTCAGAAGTTTACATACACTCAATTAGTATTTGTTAGCATTGCCTTTAAATTGTTTAACCTGGGTCGAACATTTTAGGTAGCATTCCACAAGCTTCCAACAATAAGTTGGGTGACTTTTGGCCCATTCCTCCTGACAGAGCTGGTGTAACTGAGTCAGGTTTATAGGCCTTCTTGTTCGCACACGCTTTTTCAGTTCTGCCCACAAATGTTCTATAGGATTGAGGTCAGGACTTTGTGACGGCCACTCCAATACCTTGACTTTGTTGTCCTTAATAACAACTTGATGATGTCTGATGTCTCAAGACTGATGTCTTGAGATGTTGCTTCAATATATCCACGTAATTTTTCTCCCTCATGATGCCATCTATTTTGTGAAGTGCACCAGTCCCTCCTGCAGCAAAGCACCCCCACAACATGATGCTGCCACCCCCGTGCTTCACGGGTTGGTATGGCGTTCTTCGGCTTGCAAGCCTCCCCCTTTTTCCTCCAAACATAACAGTTCTATTTTTGTTTCATCAGACCAGAGGACATTTCTCCAAAAAGTACGATCCTTGTCCCCATGTGCAGTAGGAAACCGTAGTCTGCTTTTTTAAGGCGGTTTTGGAGCAGTGGCTTCTTCCTTGCTGAGCGGCCTTTCCGCTTATGTCGATGCAGGACTCGTTTTACTGTGTTTATAGATATTTTTGTACCTGTTTTCTCCAGCATCTTCACAAGGTCCTTTGCTGTTGTTCTGGGATTGATTTGTACTTTTCGAACCAAAGTACGTTCATCTCTAGGAAACAGAACTCATCTCTTTCCTGAGCGGTATGACGTCTGCATGGTCCCATGGTGTTTATACTTGCGTATTATTGTTTATACAGATGAACGTGGTACCTGCAGCTGTTTGGAAATTTCTCCCAAGGACGATCAAGACTTGTGGAGTGCTACAATTTATTTTCTGAGGCCTTAGCTGATTTCTTTTGATTTTCCCATGATGTCAAGCAAAGAGGCACTGAGTTTGAAGGTAGGCCTTGATATACATCCACAGGTACACCTCCAATTGTCTCAAAGGATGTCAATTAGCCTATCAGAAGCTTCTAAAGCCATGACATAATTTTCTGGAATTTTCCAAGCTGTTTTAAAGGCACAGTCAACTTAGTGTATGTAAACTTCTGACCCACTGGAATTGTGATACAGTGAATTATAAGTGAAATAATTGTCAGAAAAATTGCTTGTGCCATGCACAAAGTAGATGTCCTAACCGACTCGCCAAAACTATAGTTTGTTAACAAGAAATGTGTGGGGTGGTTGAAAAACGAGTTTTAATGACTCCAACCTATGTGTATGTAAACTTCTGGCTTCAACTGTATCAATGATGTCGCTCTTGCTGCGGGTGATTCTTTGATCCAGCTCTACGCAGACAACACCATTCTGTATACATCTGGCCCTTGTTTGGACACTATGATAGCAAACCTCCAAATCTTCAACGCCATACAACACTCCTTCCGTGGCCTCCAACTGCTCTTAAATGCTAGTAAAACGAAATGCATGCTCTTCAACCGATCGCTGTCCGCACGACTAGCATCAATACTCTGGACGGCTCTGACTTAGAATACGTGGACAACTACAAATACCTAGGTGTCTGGTTAGACTGTAAACTCTCCTTCCAGACTCACATTAAGCATCTCCAATCCAAAGTTAAATCTAGAATTGGCTTCCTATTTCGCAACAAAGCCTCCAAACTCTCCCTCGTAAAACTGACTATCCTACCGATCCTTGACTTCGGCGATGTCATTTACAAATTAGCCTCCAACACTGTACTCAGCAAATTGGATGCAGTCTATCACAGTGCCATCCGTTTTGTCACCAAAGCCCCATATACTACCCACCACTGCGACCTGTATGCTCTCATTAGCTGGTCCTTGCTACATATTTGCCGCTAACCCCACTGGCTCCAGGTCATCTATAAGTCTTTGCTAGGTATATCTCCACCTTATCTCAGTTCACTGGGCACCATAGCAACAACCACCGTAGCACGTGCTCCAGCAGGTATTTCACTGGTCATCCCCAAAGCCAACACCTCTTTGGCCGCCTTTCCTTCCAGTTCTCTGCTGCCAATGACTGGAACAAATTGCAAAAATCACAGAATTTGTAGACTTATCTCCCTCACTAACTTTAAGCGTCAGCTGTCAGAGCAGCTTACCGATCGCTGCAGCTGTACACAGCCCATCTGTAAATAACCCATCCAACCAACTACCTACCTCATCCCCGTATTTGTTTTTGTTTTTCTGCTCTTTTCCACATCAGTATTTCTACTTGCACATCCTCATCTGCACATATCACTCTAGTGTAAATTGCTAAATTGTAACTCCTTCGCAACTATTGGCCTAAGTATTGCCTTTACCTCCTTACTTTATTTGCACGCACTGTATACAGATTTTTCTTTTGTGTTCTTGACTGTATGTTTGTTTATCCCATGTGTAACTCTGTGTTGCTGTTTTTGTCGCACTGCTTTGCTGTATTGCTGTAAATGAGAACCTGTTCTCAACTGGCCTACCTGGTTAAATAAAAAAAGGCTATGGCTGTGCCATGCCAATGAAATCAACTTGTTTGTTTAGCAGACATCACAGGTCCTGCCTGTAAGAATATAATGGAATATCCCAAGTGGATTTTGCTGATTCTCACCAGTAGCCTACTAACATGAGGAATGCATGGTGCCATGGTTATTCTAGGAAAAAGTTACTGTATATTTTGAAACAAAGACCATCTGCACGATCTGTATTGTTGTTTGGCAAAAATAGCTAATTCGAAATCTTGGAATCAAATCAAATCAAATCAAATCAAATCAAATCAAATTTTATTTGTCACATACACATGGTTAGCAGATGTTAATGCGAGTGTAGCGAAATGCTTGTGCTTCTAGTTCCGACAATGCAGTAATAACGAGCAAGTAATCTAACTAACAATTCCAAAAAAAACTACTGTCATACACAGTGTAAGGGGATAAAGAATATGTACATAAGGATATATGAATGAGTGATGGTACAGAGCAGCATAGGCAAGATACAGTAGATGATATCGAGTACAGTATATACATATGAGATAAGTATGTAAACCAAGTGGCATAGTTAAAGTGGCTAGTGATACATGTATTACATAAGGATGCAGTCGATGATATAGAGTACAGTATCAACGTATGCATATGAGATGAACAATGTAGGGTAAGTAACATTATATAAGGTAGCATTGTTTAAAGTGGCTAGTGATATATTTACATCATTTCCCATCGATTCCCATGATTAAAGTGGCTGGAGTAGAGTCAGTGTCATTGACAGTGTGTTGGCAGTAGCCACTCAATGTTAGTGGTGGCTGTTTAACAGTCTGATGGCCTTGAGATAGAAGCTGTTTTTCAGTCTCTCGGTCCCAGCTTTGATGCACCTGTACTGACCTCGCCTTCTGGATGGCAGCGGGGTGAACAGGCAGTGGCTCGGGTGGTTGATGTCCTTGATGATCTTTATGGCCTTCCTGTAGCATCGGGTGGTGTAGGTGTCCTGGAGGGCAGGTAGTTTGCCCCCGGTGATGCGTTGTGCAGACCTCACTACCCTCTGGAGAGCCTTACGGTTGAGGGCGGTGCAGTTGCCATACCAGGCGGTGATACAGCCCGCCAGGATGCTCTCGATTGTGCATCTGTAGAAGTTTGTGAGTGCTTTTGGTGACAAGCCGAATTTCTTCAGCCTCCTGAGGTTGAAGAGGCGCTGCTGCGCCTTCCTCACGATGCTGTCTGTGTGAGTGGACCAATTCAGTTTGTCTGTGATGTGTATGCCGAGGAACTTAAAACTTGCTACCCTCTCCACTACTGTTCCATCGATGTGGATGGGGGGTGTTCCCTCTGCTGTTTCCTGAAGTCCACAATCATCTCCTTAGTTTTGTTGACGTTGAGTGTGAGGTTATTTTCCTGACACCACACTCCGAGGGCCCTCACCTCCTCCCTGTAGGCCGTCTCGTCATTGTTGGTAATCAAGCCTACCACTGTTGTGTCGTCCGCAAACTTGATGATTGAGTTGGAGGCGTGCATGGCCACGCAGTCGTGGGTGAACAGGGAGTACAGGAGAGGGGCTCAGAACGCACCCTTGTGGGGCCCCAGTGTTGAGGATCAGCGGGGGAGGAGATGTTGTTGCCTACCCTCGACACCTGGGGGCGGCCCGTCAGGAAGTCCAGTACCCAGTTGCACAGGGCGGGGTCGAGACCCAGGATCTCGAGCTTGATGACGAGCTTGGAGGGTACTATGGTGTTGAATGCCGAGCTGTAGTCGATGAACAGCATTCTCACATAGGTATTCCTCTTGTCCAGATGGGTTAGGGCAGTGTGCAGTGTGGTTGAGATTGCATCGTCTGTGGACCTATTTGGGCGGTAAGCAAATTGGAGTGGGTCAAGGGTGTCAGGTAGGGTGGAGGTGATATGGTCCTTGACTAGTCTCTCAAAGCACTTCATGATGACGGATGTGAGTGCTACGGGGCGGTAGTCGTTTAGCTCAGTTACCTTAGCTTTCTTGGGAACAGGAACAATGGTGGCCCTCTTGAAGCATGTGGGAACAGCAGACTGGTATAGGGATTGATTGAATATGTCCGTAAACACACCGGCCAGCTGGTCTGCGCATGCTCTGAGGGCGCGGCTGGGGATGCCGTCTGGGCCTGCAGCCTTGCGAGGGTTAACACGTTTAAATGTCTTACTCACTTCGGCTGCAGTGAAGGAGAGACCGCATGTTTCCGTTGCAGGCCGTGTCAGTGGCACTGTATTGTCCTCAAAGCGGGCAAAAAGTTATTTAGTCTGCCTGGGAGCAAGACATCCTGGTCCGTGACTGGGCTGGGTTTCTTCCTGTAGTCCGTGATTGACTGTAGACCCTGCCACATACCTCTTGTGTCTGAGCCGTTGAATTGAGATTCTACTTTGTCTCTGTACTGGCGCTTAGCTTGTTTGATAGCCTTGCGGAGGAATAGCTGCACTGTTTGTATTCAGCCATGTTACCAGACACCTTGCCCTGATTAAAAGCAGTGGTTCGTGCCTTCAGTTTCACACGAATGCTGCCATCAATCCACGGTTTCTGGTTAGGGAATGTTTTAATCGTTGCTATGGGAACGACATCTTCAACGCACGTTCTAATGAACTCGCACACCGTATCAGCGTATTCGTCAAGGTTGTTGTCTGACGCAATACGAAACATCTCCCAGTCCACGTGATGGAAGCAGTCTTGGAGTGTGGAGTCAGCTTGGTCGGACCAGCGTTGGACAGACCTCAGCGTGGGAGCTTCTTGTTTTAGTTTCTGTCTGTAGGCAGGGATCAACAAAATGGAGTCGTGGTCAGCTTTTCCGAAAGGGGGCGGGGCAGGGCCTTATATGCGTCGCGGAAGTTAGAGTAACAATGATCCAGGGTCTTTCCACCCCTGGTTGCGCAATCGATATGCTGATAAAATTTAGGGAGTCTTGTTTTCAGATTAGCCTTGTTAAAATCCCCAGCTACAATGAATGCAGCCTCCGGATAAATCGTTTCCAGTTTGCAGAGAGTTAAATAAAGTTCGTTCAGAGCCATCGATGTGTCTGCTTGGGGGGGATATATACGGCTGTGATTATAATCGAAGAGAATTCTCTTGGTAGATAATGCGGTCTACATTTGATTGTGAGGAATTCTAAATCAGGTGAACAGAAGGATTTGAGTTCCTGTATGTTTCTTTCATCACACCATGTCACGTTGGCCATAAGACATACGCCCCCGCCCCTCTTCTTACCAGAAAGATGTTTGTTTCTGTCGGCGCGATGCGTATAGAAACCCGCTGGCTGCACCGCTTCGGATTGCGTCTCTCCAGTTAGCCATGTTTCCGTGAAGCAGAGAACGTTACAGTCTCTGATGTCCCTCTGGAATGCTACCCTTGCTCGGATTTCATCAACCTTGTTGTCAAGAGACTGGACATTGGCAAGAAGAATGCTAGGGAGTGGTGCACGATGTGCCCGTCTCCGGAGTCTGACCAGAAGACCGCTTCGTTTCCCTCTTTTTCTGAGTCGTTTTTTTTTTTTGGTCGCTGCATGTGATCCACTCGGTTACACTGGTTGTAAGGCAGAACACAGGATCCGCGTCGCGAAAAACATATTCTTGGTCGTACTGATGGTGAGTTGACGCTGATCTTATATTCAGTAGTTCTTGTCGGCTGTATGTAAAGAAACCTAAGATGACCTGGGGTACTAGTGTAAGAAATAACACGTAAAAAAAACAAAAAACTGCATAGTTTCCTAGGAACGCGAAGCGAGGCGGCCATCTCTGTCGGCGCCGGAAGTGTCCAATCGGCTCTTTCTGATAGTGTATAGTAATCAAAATGTCTGGACTGCATGGGCCTCTCTTGGATGATATGGAAGAAGTGCTATTTGGTAAGCTCCTTGCTTCTTTGTCAATGCATGCTGTTAATGCACACTGCGCTGTAAGGTTCTGTATTTATTTTATTAGTCAACCTTGTGATCTGTTTCGTTGTGAACGTAGCCCTGTTTTTTGGTGTTCTTGAACGTAGCCCTGTATTTCATTTTTGGTTATTGATTTCACCTGTGTTAGTTACTCACCTGGTCTCATCAGCTCCTTATTTAGTTCAGTTCGTTCTGTTTGTGCCTAGGTGAGGTATTGTTTGTTGACTCTATTAAGCCTTCCCTGAGCTCGTTTGTGAAAACCAGTTAGCCTTCAGTCCTAGTTTTGATTCACCTGCCTGTTTGCCTACATGTGTATGACCATTGCCTGCCTGTGACCACGATTCCTGCCTTCCGCGAAGGCGAAATAAACACCTGCCGCGCTCTGCACGTGAATCTACACCTTTTTCACCCTGAGTATTCATTACATGTGCAGGTCATCAGTCTCTTCATTCTCAATTTGACAATTGATAATAATCAGACTATTGTCAATTTAATCTCATCTTTAGGCCACATCTATTGTTATGTGTGAAATTAGTTTCAATATAGTGTCGGTGTAGTTACACAGTGAGAAAATACAATCATCTTTATTTTGTATTTACAGTCTATGCGCTTCTGGATCAAATAATTATTTTTTGACTGATTACAATTTGGATTTGGTGTCCTGAGGTCTCTTACGACCTATTTTAACACAATAAATGCATTCATTTAGCAATATATTACTTATTATGTAATATTTATACAATTTGAAATATCAATGTTCAGAATGGCCATTCTAATAGTTATGGAATTCCGGCACTCTGAGTGTTAACAAAGAGCTGCAGTCAATTTTATAATGGGTGGCAAGTAATAAACTAGTCCTGAATATATGAAAATCCAAAAGCCTTATATTCGGGTGAAATTCGCCAAACCCTAAACCGCATCGAAATCTTATAGGGGCCGATCCGGACATAGGAATTTATGCCTTTCCTACGTACTTCTCAGTATTTGTTGTGCAGACTTGTCTTATTCAGTCACTTATTGCGCTCTGAATAAATTTCATTCAACTGCTGAAAACCCTCCCACTTCTTGGCCTACAGATTTTCTCGTTAAGTTTTCATGCAATGGGGTTTTCACTACATTTATCTTAAGTGATCCCTTTAAATACGGTGCACCTGAAAAATGTGAACTTTTCAAGAGAGTCATCAAATAAAGCAATCTGTGCATACTCGTCTCTTGTTTCTGCACCAACTGGTAGATTTAAAAATACTCTTGTAGATTATTTAGGCACATTTTATAGTTAGGAGAAGTACATATGAATCATTTTTAAAAAACTGTTTGGAGAGCCTTTTTACGCATGAAATACTTTATATTGATGAATAAAAAATACAGTGGTTTGATTCATTCTGAAAGTTGTCATATTGAAGTTCAATCCATGAACTATTGGAAGGTGGAAAACAGGTGTACAATAGAGGTTGAACAATAATCCTATAAATCTACCCTAATTCTCACTAATCATGGAACTGTAGTCATCGTCAAACATGTGCCAGGCTCCAGATTTAACCTGCTACGTGTGGTCTGAGTTCCAAAATTATTCAAATATGCTACACGTCCTAAATTAATGCACAACATTAGTCTATTATGATCCACTAATGATAGAAACCCTCAGGAACAATTTACAAGGAAGTAACAGAGGAAAGAAAGATAAACGGAATGGAATGATACATTTATTTTTGCATGTACTGATGGTGGCTCCCAATAGTAGCTAATATTAAGAACAAATTCTTATTTACAATGAAGGCCTAAAACCAACCAAACCCGGACGACACTGGGCCAATTGTGCGCCGCCCTATGGGACTCCCAATCACAGCCGGTTGTGATACAGCCTGGATTATAAAGGGCATACATCTACTCGGCAGGCTCAGCCCTACAGAAGGTTATAGTTTGGGTCTCCAAATTTCATCCATGCAAATTATGATGGCACGCAATTATTATTCTGTAAAACGGCACAGCTACTTATGTCCTATTTCACTGTGGAAATGAAGCCGCAATACATGTCATGTTGATATGATTTTCAGTTTGCTTCCATACGGCTGGTTTCACATTTGTCTCCAGGGATCATAACGAAAAATAATCCTAAACAATTGCTATGTTTCCTTGCGGTAAAGTTGGTGCAATTATTAGGGAGTTAAGTGAAGGTCAGAATATGGTGTATCTGTAATCACACCGCTGCCACTTCCTTTATTCCAGCTACAACTTCAAATGAATAGTGGGTGAAAATAATGTTATTTTTAAGCTTACGTCCAAGGTCAGAATACACAGAGAGAAAAGTGCCTAAAAGGGGAATTACGTTCCTTTTACGCGTGCTTAACTCGGGTCAGAATCTGGGCAATAATGTGGCAATTGAACAAGTTTAGTAGACTAAACTGCTTGTTGTAACCCTAGATTGTAAATTGACATGGTGCCGCACAAAAAAAGAACATAAACAAATTACAGTTGAGGCAAAACAGAGGAGCACATCTGTCCCTTAAATGTACACTGGGGGCTAATATCATAACATGAATGTCAATCTCTCCTGGGTCAAAGTAGAGGAGAGATTGACTAAATCATTTGTCTTTGTGAGAGGTATTGACGTGTTGAAAGCTGTCAAACAGCTAACCCACGGCTCAGACACCCATACATACCCCACATGACATGAGGGGTCTCTTCACAGTCCCCAAGTCCTGAACAGACTCACAGTACTAATAGAGCCATGACTACATCAAGTTTCTCAAGCGAGCAGTAAAATCAGATTTAAAAACAGATAAAACCACACCTCACGGCACAACGCAGACTGTGAAGAGACGGACACATGGCCACAAACACACACACACAAGCATACGCACGCACACACAAACACATTTATTATTGTAACTTTTTTATATTAGAGCAATAATGTTGAGTATGATGTATTGTTTTATTTATGATTTAGGCTGGACCCCAGGAAGAGAAGGATCCTAATAAATATTAAATACTAAATCTCTAACGAGTGTGCTGAGAGTCTGGAAGCAAGTACTGGTAGTGAGTGTTTTAATAAATAAAACAATAAACACGAAACACAAACAAATCACCAAGATGAAACAGAGTCTGAAACAATAGCGCCTGGGGAAGGAACCGAAGGGAGTGACATATATATATATAGGGAAGGTAATCAGGGAAGTGATGGAGTCTAGGTGAGTCTGATGACGTGCAGGTGCGTGTAACGATGGTGACAGGTATGCTCCATAATGAGGAGGAATAGGCTTTGGGGGTGACCAGTAAAATATACCTGCTGGAGCGGGTGCTACGGGTAGGTGCTGCTATGGTGACCAGTCAGCTGAGATAATGTGGGGCTCTACTTAGCAAAGACTTATAGATGACCTGGAGCCAGTGAGTTTGACGACGAATATGAAGCGAGGGCCAGCCAACGAGAGCAGGTCGCAGTGGTGGGTAGTATATGGGGCTTTAGTGACAAAACAGATGGCACTGTGATAGACTGCATCCAATTTGCTGAGTAGAGTGTTGAAGGCTATTTTATAAATGACATCGCCGAAGTCAAGGATCAGTAGGATAGTCAGTTTTACGAGGGTATGTTTGGCAGCATGAGTGAAGGATGCTTTGTTGCAAAATAGGAAGCTAATTCTACATTTAATTTTGGATTGGAGATGCTTAATGTGAGTCTGGAAGGAGTTTTACAGTCTAGCCAGACACCTAGGTATTTGTAATTGTCCACATATTCTAAGTCAGAACCGTCCAGAGTAGTGATGCTGGACGGGCTGGCAGGTGCGGGCAGCGATCGTTTGAAGAGCATGCATTTAGTTTTACTAACATTTAAGAGCAGTTGGAGGCCACGGAAGGAGAGTTGTATGGCATTGAAGCTCATCTGGAGGTTAGTTTACACAATGTCCAAAGAAGGGCCAGCTGTATACAGAATGGTGTCGTCTGCATAGAGGTGGATCAGAGAATCACCAGCAGCAAGAGCGACATCATTGATGTATAGATTAAAGAGTCGGCCCGAGAATTTGACCCTGTGGCACCCCCATAGAGACTGCCAGAGGTCTGGACAACAGGCTCTCTGATTTGACACACTGAATTCTGTCTGAGAAGTAGTTGGTGAACCAGGCGAGGCAGTCATTTGAGAAACCAAGACTGTTGAGTCTGTCGATAAGAATGTTGTGATTGACAGAGTCAAAAGCCTTGGCCAGGTAGATGAATACGGCTGCACAGTACTTTCTTTTATCGATGGCGGTTATGATATTGTTTAGGACCTTGAGCGTGGCTGAGGTGCACCCATGACCAGCTCGGAAACCAGATTGCATAGTGGAGAAGGTAATGTGGGATTTTGAAAACAAACCATTTCTGTATGGACCTCCCTTTTTGCACTGGAATATTGTCATGCTGAAACAGGAACGGGCCTTCCCCAAACTGTTGCAACAAAATTGGAAGCACAGAATCGTCTAGAGTATTCATTGAATGCTGTAGCTTTAATATTTCGCTTTACTGGAACTAAGGGGCCTAGCCCTAACCATGAAAGACAGCCCCATACCATTATTCCACTCTTCCACCAAACTTTACAGTTGGCACTATGCATTGGGGCAGGTAGCGTTCTTCTGGCATCCACCAAAATGCAGATTGGTCCGTCTTAATACCAGCTGGTGAAGCGTGATTCATCACTCCAGAGAATGCGTTTCCACTGCTCCATTGATGTGAGCTTTACACCACTCCAGCTGTAGTGTATATTATCCTTTTACCTGCTACAAGTACTGATGTACTGACTGAGTAGTGGTGGTACAGTAGATTTGGGGAAGAAAAACAATTGACAGATTGGCTGGGCTCTCTAACCCTGTTCCTGGAGAGCTAGCGTCCTGTAGGTTTTCACTTCAACCCAAATTTAGCACACCTGATTCTATAAATTAGCTGGTTGATAAGCTGAATAAGGTTATTTATAACTGGGGTTGGAGCGAAAACCTACTGAAGGGTAGCTCTCCAGGAACAGGGTTGGAGAGGGCTGGATTAGAGTAATTTTAGCGTACTGTATGAGATGGGGAGTGGAATGAACTTGCGCCTAAATGCTGATCTTGGGTCAGTTTTGCATTTTGCCCACTAATGGTTAAGGTTAGGATTGGGGGAGGGGATGCCGATACTATATCTTTATATAGGGGAAATTTCACCCTGGCATGCATGATAAGTGTATAAATATAATGCTCCTAGAATGCCCTGTTTGCCTGGTAAAGAGGAGTGTTGAATGGAAAAAATGAACACACCCCTTTACCCTAGTTATCTCCAGAACATTTCTCCCCACCAATGACTTTTATTGTTTTATTAACTCTGCTCTGGCTCTGATAGTGGCCAATAATATTTTTAACAGCTCATGCTGATTTCATAAAAAATAGAAAATGTACTGCATACTGTTTTTGATCCATGTTTTAGATGATGCTCTTGCCTGTGGAAAATGTACACTCACATAACACACGCTCGCATGCACGTGCAAGCATGCGTGTACACACAGACACAGCTGGTTGTTATTAGCATTATGTTTTATCTAGCTGGCTAAGTACATCTCACCCGAGTTTGAAGATTTTTGTCACTCTTGTTCGTTTCTGGCAACGCACACACACACACACACACACACACACACACACACACACACACACACACACACACACACACACACACACATGGTGCTCTTCTCTATTATGGTTCTCTGTAATGGTAATTCTCCCTGTAGGTACTCTGGCATAAAACAATAACTCAGCCATCATTGGGAGGGAGGAAGGGCTTGTGTTGTGTGTGTATTCATTTTACTTCTTGGTCGAGCCCACATACAGTGAGGGGGAAAAAGTATTTGATCCCCTGTTGATTTTGTACGTTTGCCCACTGACAAAGAAATGATCAGTCTATAATTTTAATGGTAGATTTATTTGAACAGTGAGAGACAGATAACAACAAAAAAATCCAGAAAAACGCTTGTCAAAAATGTTTTAATTGATTTGCATTTTAATGAGGGAAATAAGTATTTGACCCCCTCTCAATCAGAAAGATTTCTGAGCTCCCAGGTGTCTTTTATACAGGTAACGAGCTGAGATTAGGAGCACACTCTTAAAAGGAGTGCTCCTAATCTCAGCTAGTTAACTGTATAAAAGACACCTGTCCACAGAAGACATCAATCAATCAGATTCCAAATTCTCCACCATGGCCAAGACCAAAGAGCTCTCCAAGGATGTCAGGAACAAGATTGTAGACCTACACAAGGCTAGAATGGGCTACAAGACTATCGCCAAGCAGCTTGATGAGAAGGTGACAACAGGTGGTGCAATTATTCGCAAATGGAAGAAACACAAAAGAACTGTCAATCTCCCTCGGCCTGGGGCTCCATGCAAGATCTCACCTCGTGGAGTTGCAATGATCATGAGAACGGTGAGGAATCAGCCCAGAACTACACGGGAGGATCTTGTCAATGATCTCAAGGCAGCTGGGACCATAGTCACCAAGAAAACAATTGGTAACACACTACGCCGTGAAGGACTGAAATCTTGCAGCACCCGCAAGGTCCCCCTGCTCAAGAAAGCACATATACATGCCCGTCTGAAGTTTGCCAATGAACATCTGAATGATTCAGAGGACAACTGGGTGAAAGGGTTGTGGTCAGATGAGACCAAAATGGAGCTCTTTGGCCTCAACTCAACTCGCCATGTTTGGAGGAGTAGGAAGGCTGCCGATGACCCCAAGAACACCATCCCCACCGTCAAACATGGAGGTGGAAACATTATGCTTTGGCGGTATTTTTCTGCTAAGGGGACAGGACAACTTCACCGCATCAAAGGGACGATGGACGGGGCCATGTACCGTCAAATCTTGGATGAGAACCTCCTTCCCGCAGCCAGGGCATTGAAAATGGGTCGTGGATGGGCATTCCAGCATGACAATGACCCAAAACACACGGCCAAGGCAACAAAGGAGTGGCTCAAGAAGAAGCATATTAAGGTCCTGGAGTGGCCTAGCCAGTCTCCAGACCTTAATCCCATAGAAAATCTGTGGAGGGAGCTGAAGGTTTGAGTTGCCAAACGTCAGCCTCGAAACCTTAATGACTTGGAGAAGATCTGCAAAGAGGAGTGGGACAATATCCCTCCTGAGATGTGTTCAAACCTGGTGGCCAACTACAAGAAACATCTGCCAACAAGGGTTTTGCCATCAAGTACTAAGTCATGTTTTGCAGAGGGGTCAAATACTTATTTCCCTCATTAAAATGCAAATACATTTATAACATTTTTGACATGCATTTTTCTGGATTTATTTGTTGTTATTCTGTCTCTCACTGTTCAAATAAACCTACCATTAAAATTATAGACTGATCATTTCTTTGTCAGTGGGCAAATGTACAAAATCAGCAGGGGATCAAATACTTTTTCCCCCTCACTGTAAGGCTCCTCATTCCGTGGGAACTGCAGTGTCCGCTTGCGCTTTGTTCTTTCTTTCAAATTAGCAACTGATTTAGACCTGGGAAATCAAGTGTGTGTGTGTGTGTGTGTGTGTGTGTGTGTGTGTGTGTGTGTGTGTGTGTGTGTGTGTGTGTGTGTGTGTGTGTGTGTGTGAAATCAAATTTTATTCCACAACAACTACCTAATACACACAAATCTAAGTAAAGGAATGGAGTAAGAATATATACATATAAATATATGGATGAGCAATGACAGCGGCATAGGCAAGATGCAATAGTTGCAATAGGCATAAAATATAGTATATACATACAGTATGAGATGAGTAATGCAAGATATGTAAACATTATTAAAGTGGCATTATTAAAGTGACTAGTGATACATGTATTAAAGTGGCCAATGATTTCAAGTCTGTATGTAGGCAGCAGCCTCTCTGTGTTAGTTATGGCTGTTTAACAGTCTGATGGCCTTGAGATAGAAGCTGTTTTTCAGTCTCTCGGTCCCAGCTTTGATGCATCTGTACTGACCTCGCCTTCTGAATGGATGGTAGCAGGGTGAACAGGCAGTGGCTTGGGTGGGTGTTGTCCTTGATGATCTTTTTGGCCTTCCTGTGACATCGGGTGCTGTAGGTGTCCTGGAGGGCAAGTAGTTTGTCCCCGGTGATTCGTTGTGCAGACTGCACCACCCTCTGGAGAGCCTTGCGGTTGTGGGTGGTGCAGGCGGTGATGCAGTCCGACCGGATGCTTTCAATTGTGCATCTGTAAAAGTTTGTGAGGGTTATAGGTGACAAGTCAAATTTCTTCAGCCTCCTGAGGTTGAAGAGGCACTGTTGCGCCTTCTTCACCACACTGTCTGTGTGGGCGGATAATTTCAGTTTGTCCGTGATGTGTACACCGAGGATCTTAAAACTTTTCACCTTCCCCACTGCTTTCCCATCGATGTGGACGGGACAGCAGTTTCCTGAAGTCCACAATCATCTTTGTTTTGTTGACGTTGAGTGAGGGGTTGTTTTGCTGACACCACACTCCGAGTGCCCTCAACTCCTCCCTGTAGGCTGTCTTGTCGTTGTTGGTAATCAAGCCTACTACTGTTGTGTCGTCTGCAAACTTGATGATGAGTTGGAGGCGTGCATGGCCACGTAGTCATGGGTGAACAGGGAGTACAGGAGGGGGCTGAGCACGCACCCGTGTGGGGCCCCAGTCTTGAGGATCAGTGAAGTGAAGATATTGTTTCCTACCTTCACCACCTGGGGGCAACCCGTCAGGAAGTCCAGGACCCAATTGCACAGGGCGGGGTTGATACACAGGGCCTCTAGCTATATGATGAGCTTGGAGTGTACAATTGGTGTTAAATGCTGAACTATAATCAATGAAGAGCATTCTTACATAGGTATTCCTCTTGTCCAGATGGGATAGGGCAGTGTGCAGTGTTATGGTGATTGCATCGTCTGTGGACCTATTGGGGAGGTAAGCAAATTGAAGTGGGTTAAGGGTGACAGGTAAGGTGAAGGTGATATGATCCTTGACTAGCCTCTCAAAGCACTTCATGATGACAGAGGTGAGTGCTACGGGGCGATAGTCATTTAGTTCAGTTACCTTTTCCTTCTTCGGTACAGGAACAATGGTGGACATTTTGAAGCATGTGGGGACAGCACACTGGGATAGGGAGAGATTGAATATGTCCATGAACACACCAGCCAGCTGGTCTGCAGATGCTCTGAGGATGCGGCTAGGGATGCTGTCTGGGCCGACAGCCTTGTGAAGGTTAACATGTTTAAATGTCTTACTCACGTTCGGCCACGGAGAAGGAGAGCCCACAGTCCTTGGTAGCACTGTATTATCCTCAAAGCGGGCAAGGAAGGTATTTAGTTTGTCTGGAAGCAAGACTTCGGTGTCCGTGACGTGGCTGTAGTCACGTCTGAGGCTACCCTTTTGTGTGTAGGCCTATGTGTCCTACCAGGTGTAGATGGGACGGACTGTGTCCCCCCCAGGTCTCATCTTCTCCAATGTCTAAACCAGACTCTACTGAACCACCAGGCCAGGCCCAGGGATGGACTAGGACCAGAAAATGGCCCAGGAATTTCTAACACACTGTCCCATTTTTGTCCTTGAGGATCCTATTATTAACCAAATTATGATGATTATGTGCTAAAAGCCCATGTTTTAGATGTGCCCACCGGACTAAAGATTCACCGGCCCATTTGCCCAAACTGCCCTTGGGATGATAATACTCTTACATCTTCAGTGGGCAGCTGAGCTGATTGAATTTCCCTCTTATTTGGGTATTTCTGGAATTAAATCATATTCCATATATCTATGAACACCTCAGATTAGAGCTCCAACTTGTTCCCTCTAAGAAAATAACCTTTTATCACCCTGACGTCATTGTCATATCACCTTTGATAATGACTAACCTGTGTGCGCGTAACCTATCTTGCCGTATGTCTCTCTTCTCTCTTTCTCACGCTGGGTGACTATAATGATTGGCTTGAAATTAGTTTTAGAACAAAGAGGCATTCCATTCTTCATTGTGTGTCTGCCTAAATCTGTGTGCGCTTGTCTATTTTCTTTATTTGTGTGTGTCTCATTCTGTGAAGGTGTAACGCTCTCCATTGTTTGTCTGTCTCCACCTCTCATTGTGTGGCATCTCTGTTCCCCAGATCTGTGTAATTGTTTCAAGTGCTGAGGAACATGGTCTTTAGAGAGACACAGAACACAATATGAACAGACCCTTCTAGACTGTAATAAAGAAAGGGAGTAGAGAGGCTCAACACAGACCTCTCAATTAACGATTAAACCCCCCTTTTACTCTGTTTTCCTTACTGCTGTTTTTCTTTTCCTGGACTGCTGTTTCTCTTTGCTTATTTGAGCTGTTCTTTCCATAATATGGACTTGGTCTTTTGACAAATAGGGCTATTTTATGTATACCATCCCTACCTTGTCACAACACAACTGATTGGCTCAAATGCATTAAGAAGGAAAGAAATTCCACAAATTAACTTTTAAGAAGACACACCTTAATTAGTTAATTGAAATGCATTCCTGGTGACTACCTCATGAAGTTGGTTGAGAGAATGCCAAGAGTGTGCAAAGCTGTCATCAAGGCAAAGGGTGGCTATTTGAAATATGTTTTGATTTGTTTGACACTATTTTGGTTACTACATGATTCCATATGTGTTATTTCATAGTTTTGATGTCAAATCAAATCAAATTGTATTAGTCACATGCGCAGAATACAAGTGAATACAGTGAAATGCTTACTTTACAAGCCCCTAACCAACAATGCAGTTTAAAAAATATGAATAAGAATAAGAAATAAAAGTAACAAGTAGTTAAAGAGCAGCAGTAAAATAACAATAGCGAGACTATATACAGGGGGTACCGGTACAGAGTCAATGTGTGGGGGCACCCACTCAGTCTGTCTTTCCAGGCCTCCTGGTAGTTTGACAGGAGATGGTAGTTTGACATCAAATTGTGAGCATTTCTTTTGGGAAAAAATATTATGAAAATATCACTCCAAAAGCTATTTTACATGGGAATCAGAATGACTGTTTGGGATCTTAAAGGCTTTTATAAGTCAAATAATTATCATCCTGTGCAAAAACACTGATTTAGACCAGCCCACTAGCCTAAAGATGGAAAACTGCCCATGGCGTTTCTGTACTGAGGACAGAGAAGAGATGGCTAATGTGTGTTTATGCCCAAACTCCCTTTATGTTATGCAACATAGCATAACACATTGGAATACTACATTCTTACTTTCTGTTACATACCGTTACTCTGCTGGAAGAAGGCATATTGAAACACATTGTATGCACAATTTACATTGTAATCTGTATGAGTTGTTTCTGTGACTTCTGTAAGTATGTTTTTGAAGTGTATCCATGGTGCAACTTATATCACGTGAGACACCAACTTTAATATATATATTTTTTATGGGCTGTGCTTTGTGTGGGTGTCCTCTCCCCTCCTCATCACTTCTCTGATATAAAAGTACTCAAAGTAAAAGATAAATAGAGGGATGGATAGTCAAGAGGTAAACGAACAGAAATATATAACACTGTGAAACAGCACGTGCAGGCGCTGAATATCTTGTTGCCATGGAAATTGTTTTGTTAGGCGATGTGACACAGTTAGGAAATGTGCACAGCACTCCGTTAAAATATGATATGCTGTATGATAGCACACACACACACACACACTTGATAGGATAGCTCTGTCTTACTCGATACCCATCTGTCTCTCTGTATCTCTCTCACTTGCACTTTCTCTATAACTCTTTCCATTTCTTTCTCTGTATTTCTTTCTTTTTCTTTCTCTCTTGTGTCTCTTCCTTTCTTGCTCTCATTATTTATCTTCTTTCTCTTCCTCTTTTTCTTCCTCTTTCTCTTTATCTGTCCTCTCCCTATAAGCGAGGCAGTATGATAGCACAGATCATCGTTGATGGAGAACACTATACAGGCTTTATGTAAAGGCTTATATGAAGGTGACATGAAAACAGAGCATGGAAAGATGTTCTCTTGATTCTGTTCGGTTTCATCCCCCCTGTTCCACTAACGGAGGGGAATATATAGAGAGAGAGACAGAGAGAAGGGTGAGCGTTAAGAATTTTGAAGAGAAGAAAATTGGAGAAGATGAGAGAGAGGAGAGCGGCACAAGAGAAGAAAGAGGACAGCTGGAGTGGGTGGAAAGGTGGAGTGCAAAGAGAGGAGGAGGAGAGTGAGGGAAAGGTGGAGGTGTGTGAGATGAAGTGGGAGTAGAGAAGGAGAATGTGGGAGCCAATCTTCTCTATGCTGAGAGAGGGAAGAGGAGGATGAGAAGAAGAGAGAGTCAGTTGTGTCTTCTCTTCTGTTCTCTTCGCCGACTTTGAAAAGCAGCTCCTCTGCTAAACCACAGCCCCAGGACATGACAATTTGAATAAAAGTCTCTAACGCTTCACCCAATACCTTGTGTGTGTGTGTGTGTGTGTGTGTGTGTGTGTGTGTGTGTGTGTGTGTGTGTGTGTGTGTGTGTGTGTGTGTGTGTGTGTGTGTGTGTGTGTGTGTGTGTGTGTGTGTCAGCGCATGTAAGTCCACTGTGTGTGGGATAGTAGGAAGGCAGTGGTCTGGCGGAAAACAGTGACACCTCTCTTGGAGGTCTGAAGAATCTTGTATTGCAAAAACAGTTTGAATGGTTCACTGGGACAAGATTTTTATTGGATGTTACACTTCAAGAACCCTCCCCCACACGCCCGTAGAAGGGGTGCTTTGTGTTATAATTTATGTGTCACTGTTTTCCGTCCTGGTATGTGTTGCCTATGCTAGTTATCAAGTGTGGCCGACAGTCTGCAATTTTATATTTATTGAAATTGAAAGTAGATTTAAGCTGGGAAAATCAAACATCACAACATGTTCTTAACCGCTCTGGTGACAAACACACTTTTTTCCTTGTCTCCATTCGTCCACATGGCTGTACTTTACTGCCACCAAACATATCATGAAGATTGGACATTATTTTGATTTGTAACAACCCAAAAAACAGAGGCAGTGGGAGAACCTATTCATGTAAATAAATAAATGTTTTAAATACAGCTAGGAGGCTAACTCAACTGAACTGCTAAACTTTAGACACTGTTTAGCTAAGTGACTGTGTATTTGTATTTATTAGGTAGCAGCTACTCTTCTTGGGGTCCAAATACATTAAGGCACGTTGCATCCCAAAAAACTAAAGATAAACAGTACATCATATAACATTATTACACCACAACATATCTACAATACAAAATGTATAATTCCACCATACAACAATATTACAATGTACGTGTGTGTAGATTACGTGTGCTAGCTAGTGTTTGTGTATTTGGATTTGGATTTATTATGGATCCTGATTAGTTCCTGCCAAGGCAGCAGCTACTCTAACTGGGGTCCAGCTAAATTAAGGCAGTTTATACCATTTTAAAAACATTACAATACATTCACAGATGATCTGTTTTTTAAAATCTAATTTTACTGCTGGCGTCAGTTACTTGATGTGGAATAGAGTTCCATGTAGTCATGGCTCTATGTAGTACCGTAGTCTGTTCTGAACTTGGGGATTGTAAAGAGACCTCTGGCGGCATGTCTTATGGGGTGTGCATGGGTATCCTAGGTGCATGGGTGTCTGAGGTGCATGGGTGCATTCAGCTTGTCAACACTTCTTACAAAAACAAGTAGTTATGAAATCAGTTTAACCTCCACTTTGAGCCACGAGAGATTGACGTGCATAATGTTAGCTCTCTGTGTACATTGAATTGACATTTTCCTAAGTCCCTCTTTGTGGCACCTGACCACACGACTGAACAGCAGTCCAGGTGCGGCAAAACAGGCCTGCCTTGTTGATAGTGTTGTTAAGAAGACAGAGCAGTGCTTTATTATGGACCGAGTTCTCCCTACCTTAGCTACTGTTGTATTAACATATTTTGACGATGACAGTTTACAATCCAGGGTTACTCCAAACAGTTTAGTGATCACAACTTGCTCAATTTTCACATTATCCATTACAAGATTTAGTTGAGGTTTATGGTTTAGTGAATGATTTGTCCCAAATACAATGCTTTTAGTTTTTGAACTTATTCCTTGCCACCCATTCTGAAACTAACTGCAGCTCTTCGTTAATTGTTTCAGTCATTTCAGTTGCTGTAGTAGTTAATGTGTATAGTGTTGAGTCATCTGTATAGTGTTGAGTCATACATAAAGCCAGTGGCATTTTGGTGTTAGAAATGGAAAAAATGAAGGGGCCTATACAGCTGCCCCGGGGAATTTGTGATTCTGCCTGGAGAGGCTTGCATTAAAGTACACCCTCTGTGTTCTGTTAGACAGGTAACTTTGTATCCACAATATAGTAGGTGGTGTAAAGCCATTACATATACAATATGTTTTTCCAGCAGCAGACTATGATTGATACTGTTAAATGAAGTCTAACAAAACAGCCCCCCACAATCTGTTTATCATCAATTTCTCTCAGCCAATCATCAGTCATTTGTGTAAGTGCTGTGCTTGTTGAATATGCTTCCCTATAAACATGCTGAAAGTCTGTTGTCAATTTGTTTACTGTAAAATAGAATTGTATCTGGTCAACAACAACAAAAAAAATCTCAAAAAGTTCACTATGGGTTGGTAACAGGCTGAATCGACTACCAGACGAGCTAAATTACTTCTATGCTCGCTTCTAGGCAAGTAACACTGAAACATGCATGAGAGCATCAGCTGTTCCGGACAGCTGTGTGATCATGCTCTACACAGCCAATGTGAGTAAGACCTTTAAACAGGTGAATATTCACAAGGCCGCAGGGCCAGATGGATTACCAGGACGTGTACTCCGAGCATGCTCTGACCAACTGGCAAGTGTCTTCACTGACATTTTCAACCTCTCCCTGTCTGAGTCTGTAATACCAACATGTTTCAAATAGACCACCATAGTCCCTGTGCTCAAGAACACTAAGGCACTCTGCCTAAATGACTACCGACCCGTAGCACTCACGTCTGTAGCCATGAAGTGCTTTGAAAGGCTGGTCACGGCTAACATCAACACCCTTATCCCAGAAACCCCAGACCCACTCCAATTTGCATACTGCCCTAACAGATCCACAGATGATGCAATCTCTATTGCATTCCACACTGCCCTTTCACACCTGGACTAAAGGAACACCTATGTGAGAATGCTATTCATTGACTACAGCTCAGTGTTCAACACCACCCTGCCCTCAAAGCTCATCATTAAGCTAAGGACCCTTGGACTGAACACCTCCCTCTGCAACTGGATCCTGTACTTCCTGACGGGCCGCCACCAGGTGGTAAGGGTCGGTAACAACACATCCGCCATGCTGATCCTCAACACGGTGTCCCCTCAGGGGTGTGTGCTCAGTCCCCTCCTGTATTCCCTGTTCACTCATGACTGCACAGCCAGGCATGACTCCAAAACCATCATTAAGTTTGCCGATGACACAACAGTGGTAGGCTTGATCACCGACAACGACAAGACAGCTTATAGGGAGGAGGTCAGAGACCTGGCCGTGTGGTGCCAGCACAACAACCTCTCCCTCAACGTGATCAAGACAAAGGAGATGATTGTGGACTTGTGGACTACAGGAAAAGGAGGACCGAGCACGCCCCCATTTTCTTCGACAGGGCTACAGTGGTGCAGGTTGAGAGCTTCAAGTTCCTTGGTGTCCAAATCACCAACAAACTAACATGGTACAAGTACACCAAGACAGTTGTGAAGAGGGCACGACAAAACCTATCCCCCCTCAGGAGACTGAAAAGATTTGTCATGGTTCCTCAGATCCTCAAAACGTTCTACAGATGCACCATTGAGAGCATCACTGCCTAGTATGGCAACTGCTCGGCCACCGACCGTACGCACTTCCCTCCGACCGCAAGGCACTACAGAGGGTAGTGCATACGGCCCAGTACATCACTGGGGCGAAGCTTCCTGCCATCCAGGACCTCTGTACCAGGCAGTGTCAGAGGAATGCCCTAAAAATTGTCAAACATTCCAGCCACCCTAGTCATAGACTGTTCTTTCTGCTACCGAATGACAAGTGGTACCGGAGCTCCAAATCTAGATTGTCTACCCCCAAGCCATAAGACTCCTGAACATCTAATCAAATTGCTACCCAGACTATGTGCATATTTTACATTGCTGTTACTCTCTGTTATTATCATTGCATAGTCACTTTAATAACTCTACCTACATGTACATGTTACCTCAATTACCTTGACTATCTGGTGCCCACGCACATTGACTCTGTACCTGTACCCCCTGTGTAAAGCCTCGCTATTGTTATCTTACTGCTGCTCTTCAATTATTTGTTACTTTTTTTCTTATTCTTATTTTTTTTTTTTTTTTTTTTTTTTTTAACTGCATTGTTGGTTAGGGCTTGGAATAATGCAGTTAATAACATTTAATAACATTTTACACAATGAAGACAAACTGACATTAATGTTCTTGGTTAAGCATTTCACTGTATGGCCTACACCTGTTGTATTACGCGCATGTGACATAACATTTGATTTTATTAATTTTAGCTAATAAAGGGGGCTTTACTATTCTTGGGTAGCCTGATGGCACGCACTTTCTAGTAGGCTTAGATTGAAGCAATAGGAGTGGCAATATCATCTGCTATTTGTATTTATTATGGATCCATTTTGCTATCATTCTTTATATCATTTATCTTTGTTTCATAGTATAGTTTCTTCTTTTTATTCAGTTTAAATGTCATCACCTAGCTAACTTCCTATTAGCTAGCTATCTGAATGTAACCCTTCTAAATTAAAAACAGTCTCCAAATGCATTTTCAGATAACAGCCATGGAAGAGGGTAAAATTGCAGCTCCAGCTGTCTGTAAAGAGAAAGTGTAGGCTACTGGATAGGGCAGGTAACTTTGTGGGAGGACATTATGAAAGGATTCTCCAGTTCCAGTCCCTAGAGGGGGAACTTTGAGGACAGAGATATAATGCCACAAAATATTTATTCAGTGCAGTCTAATTTGAGTAAAATGAAGCCTGTTTCTTTGTGATGTTTTCTCTCCTCAGATATAAAAAGCTGTGAAAGCCTGTTTGCAGATGAAGAAAGCCGTCTCCCAATGAATGTCCCAAAAGACTAAGGGTATATTCTATATGCCATGCCATGGGTTATTAACACGTTCTGATCATAGAGAGCCCTTATTTTCTATGGTAGAGTAGGTCAGGGCATGACTGGGGGTTAGTCTAGTTTATTATTTCTATGTGGGGTTCTAGTTTTATTTTTCTATGTTGGTGATTTTGTATGATTCCCAATTAGAGGCAGCTGGTTATCGTTGTCTCTAATTGGCGATCATATTTAGGTAGCCTTTTTTCCACCTGTGTTTTGTGGGATATTGTTTTGTGTTTTGTGCATGTGCACCACTTTGTCACATTTCGTTCTTGCTTTATTGTTTTTGTGCGTTTCACTAAATAAAGATGTAGAACCCAGATCACGCTGCACGTTGGTCCGAGTATGCTTCTAACGACAATCGTGACAGTTATATGTGTAGGCTTACCTATGTTAGCCAATGTTGCACACAAAAATAAAATACAGTTCATCTGAAATGATGCTTTGGTAATAATAGCTTACTTGTACTACTAAATCATGTATTGTGGTTTAGACTAAGATATCTAATCTTTACATACAAGTTAGCTTATTTTTTTACATTTTGAAGTGATGAAGTTGATTCTTTGAAGTGAAGTTTTTAAAGTTTTAAAAATTGTTTGAACTATTATTCAAAATTAACTAGTGTCAATGTTGATTAAGCACATATCACAATCCTGCAATAAAGAGGGGAATGGGTTCTGTCTTTAATGTCTCTGTGTTGTATTCTCAAATGAACATTTCCTTTTTGTCTAGTTGTAAGATCTCCAATCTGTTTAATTTTAATGTCACTCTCTCTCAGTATATCAGCTCTTATCATATGGTATAGGCCTACAGTATGATGGCATTACTGGCCTTATGGGCATCTGTCATCTGAAGCAGAGAATAGCTATACTCACACATTGTTTACATGTTGAGCTATATGTTCTCAATTTAAAATGATACCAGTAGACAATGTACACAGTGGGGAGAACAAGTATTTGATACACTGCCGATTTTGCAGGTTTTCCTACTTACAAAGCATGTAGAGGTCTGTCATTTTTATCATCGGTACACTTCAGCTCTGAGGGATGGAATCTAAAACAAAAATCCAGAAAATCACATTGTATAATTTTTAAGTAATTAATTTGCATTTTATTGCATGACATAAGTATTTGATACATCAGAAAAGCAGAACTTAATGTTCTGTACAGTAACCTTTGTTTGCAATTACAGTGATCCTACGTTTCCTGTAGTTCATGACCAGGTTTGCACACGCTGCAGCAGGGATTTTGGCCCACTCCTCCATACAGACCTTATCCAGATCCTTCAGGTTTTGGGGCTGTCGCTGGGCAATACGGACTGTAGGACTCAGTTCCCTCCAAAGATTTTCTATTGGGTTCAGGTCTGGAGACTGGCTAGGCCACTCCAGGACCTTGAGATGCTTCTTACGGAGCCACTCCTTAGTTGCCCTGGCTGTGTGTTTCGAGTTGTTGTCATGCTGGAAGACCCAGCCACGACCCATCTTCAATGCTTCTTACTGAGGGAAGGAGGTTGTTGGCCAAGATCTCGCGATACATGGCCCCATCCATCCTCCCCTCAATACAGTGCAGTCGTCCTGTCCCCTTTGCAGAAAAGCATCCCCAAAGAATGATGTTTCCACCTCCATGCTTCACGGTTGGGATGGTGTTCTTGGGGTTGTACTCATCCTTCTTCTTCCTCCAAACACGGCGAGTGGAGTTTAGACCAAAAGGCTCTATTTTTGTCTCAACAGACCACATGACCTTCTCCCATTCCTCCTCTGGATCATCCAGATGGTCATTGGCAAACTTCAAACAGGCCTGGACATGCGCTGGCTTTGAGCAGGGGGACCTTGCGTGCGCTGCAGGATTTTAATCCATGACAGCGTAGTGTGTTACTAATGGTTTTCTTTGAGACTGTGGTCCCAGCTCTCTTCAGGTCATTGACCAGGTCCTGCCGTGTAGTTCTGGGTGGATCCCTCACCTTCCACATGATAATTGATGCCCCACGAGGTGAGATCTTGCATGGAGCCCCAGACCGAGGGTGATTGACCGTCTTGAACTTCTTCCATTCTAATAATTGCTCCAAAAGTTGTTGCCTTCTCACCAAGCTGCTTGCCTGTTGTCCTGTAGCCCATCTCAGCCTTGTGCAGGTCTACAATTTTATCCCTGATGGCCTTACACTGCTCTCTGGTCTTGGCCATTGTGGAGAGGTTGGAGTCTGTTTGATTGAGTGTGTGGACAGGTGTCTTTTATACAGGTAACAAGTTCAAACAGGTGCAGTTAATACAGGTAATGAGTGGAGAACAGGAGGGCTTAAAGAAAAACGAACAGGTCTCTGAGAGCCGGAATTCTTACTGATTTTAGGGTTCGCGTCCAGGCTAAGAAGGCAGGGAAATTCAGCAAGGATAATGGGAGGGAGAGGGAAGTGGGAGTGAGAGAAAGTGTGAAAGAAAAGAGCAGGCTGGCTGATATTGATGATCATAGGCTACGTAAGTGTAATATCTCGTTTTCTCAGCCAGCAGACTCTTTTCATGGATAGGGCACTGGTCAAAAATAGTGCACTATAAAGGGAATAGGGTGCTGTTTGGGATGCAGGCTCCATGTCACCATGTCCTTTGGCTCTGTTCATGCCTGTTCCTGTTACAGCCTGTTTGTGTCAGGAGGACACACTTGCATACACACACAATCTTTCTGGGTGTTCGTGTACAGACAAACCATATGCGTGAGCGTGCGCAAGTGTGTGTGTATTTGACGTGTGAGGCCAAAGCTGATGGTTACTCTTTTGACCCCTGGCTCTACTGTTGCTGAGCCCAAGCCTGTCTGGTGTGTGTGTGTGTGTGTGTGTGTGTGTGTGTGTGTGTGTGTGTGGGTGCTTGTGCCAGCGCGTCCGTGCATATGTATGTCATTGACTTGTTTCCTCTCCTTCTATATGTTTAGCCTATTCAGGAATGTTGAGGTGTGTTGGCACCTACAGTACCCCTCTCTCTTTCCCACTCTTTCTCACTCACTCTCTCTCTTCTTGCAGCACTACTTCCTGATCGTGTTTGGCCATGATGGACAGAAGCCTCTGGAGCTACGGACTGAGGAGGAGAATGAATGTGATGAATGGGTGGAGGCCATCCAACAGGCCAGGTACTGTGTGTGTTCGAGAGAGAGACAGAGACCCTCCTGAGAGAAGGGGAAGGGATGGTTATGTGTTGCTGTGTCTGCATAACAACCAAGCCAGAGCCCAGTGGGTATACCTGTACATAGCCATGGGAATTGCCTGTTCTATATCTCTTATTCTTAACCCCCCTGCTTATCTCTCCGAACCCAGGTGCCTTCTCTCCCACTCAACCTTTTTCTTACTCCTCCCTCTCATCCTCTCTCTATCAGGCCTCCTTCCACTGTTTGTCTCATTTCTCTCCCTCTCTTCTCTCTTCTCTCTCCCTCATTGCCACTGTGTATAGAGCCACAAAAATATTGTTTATTATACCTTTCCAGTCCTGTCAGATAGTGGTTTGGGGGCAGGGTCTATTCGGGATTGAGTATTTCTGTCCTCTGGGGTCCCTCGGTGACATCATCCCTGTGTGTCTGTCTCCTCAGCTACTCTGACATCATCATCGAGCGTGAGGTCTTGATGCAAAAGTACATCCACCTGGTCCAGATTGTGGAGACAGAGAAGGTGGCAGCCAACCAACTACGTACTCAATTGGAGGATCAGGATACAGAGATAGAGAGGCTCAAAGGAGAGGTGCTTGCAAGCACACTGGCACTCAAAACACACTACCTCTGTCTGTTCCTCTTTCTCTGTCTCTATCTCTTCTCTCTTTCTGTATTGTTTTGTATATGTATCTTTCCTTCTCTGCCCTCTCTTCATCTTTAGCTCTGTCCTCTTTCTTCTCCAACTCCATCTCTCTTTCTCTCCATCTTTCATTATTCATCTTTCTCTCCTCCCCCTCTGTCATTGTCGAGCTGTCTCTCTCAGCCTTGATTTTAGACCACCGCCTCTCATCTCCTTGGTGACGGCATATGAATTCGCTTTATTGACATTTCTGCTCTGACAAGTTGCAAACACATACACACTGTGATCAGTCTCCAGCCAGCGCCAGTCAATGAGTGATGCAAAGAGGAACATACACGTTTGTGTAGAGTTAACTTCTCGCTAAGCTGAGGGAAAGGTCCTTAGCGGTTCATTTGGGGGTGATAAATGCAGCGTTAATAATGCAGCACACACACACACACACACACACACACACTGTGACAATGTGTTGGCTAGTGATAATTAAATGAACAGTCTTAATTGTTCCTGGAGTAAACAGTCAGTGAGACCTGGATGGATGAGATCGATGTCAGACAGTTGGTAGAAGGAAATTAAAACTACAGTGTGCGTGTGTGTGTGCGCGCGTGTCTGAGTCCAACATTGTGCAGTGATTTGATTTGAGAAACTGGATGTTGAGTACCCACTGAGCGTTTTACTGAGTTTAGTGTTTGGTAATCATGAATCTACAGGGTCCAACCTAACGCAAGTTTTAAATTAGGTCGACCGATTATGATTTTTCAACGCCGATACCGATACCTATTATTGGAGGACCAAAAAAAGCCGACGCCGATTAATCGGATGATTTTTGTATAGATATTTGTAATAATGACAATTACAACAATACTGAATTAACACTTTTATTTTAACTTAATATAATACATCAATAAAATCAATTTAGTCTCAAATAAATAATTTGGTTAAAATAATGGAATATCAAAGTGTTGAAGAAGAAAGTAAAAGTGCAATATGTGCCATGTAAAAAAGATAATTTTTAAGTTCCTTGCTCAGAACATGAGAACATATGAAAGCTGGTGGTTCCTTTTAACACGAGTCTTCAATATTCCCAGGTAAGAAGTTTTAGGTTGTAGTTATTATAGGAATTATAGGACTATTTCTCTCTATACCATTTGTATTTCCTTTGACTATTGGATGTTCTTATAGGCACTATAGTATTGCCAGCCTAATCTCGGGAATTGATAGGCTTGAAGTCATAAACAGCGCAATGCTTGAAGCACAGCGACGAGCTGCTGGCAAATGCAGGAAAGTGCTCTTAGAATGAATGCTTACGAGCCTGCTGCTGCTTACCACCGCTCAGTCAGACTGCTCTATCAAATATCAAATCATAGACTTATAATAACACACAGAAATACGAACCTTGGGTCATTAATATGGTCAAATCCGGAAACCACCATTTCGAAAACAAAACGTTTATTCTTTCAGTGAAATACGGAACCGTAACCTATCTAACGGGTGGCATCCCTAAGTCTTAATATTGCTGTTACATAGCACAACCTTCAATGTTATGTCATAATTATGTACAATTCTGGAAAATTAATTACGGTCTTTGTTAGGCAGAAATGGTCTTTACACAGTTTGCAATGAGTCAGGCAGTACAAACTGCTGCATATACCCTGACTCTGCTTGCACAGAACGCAAGAGAAGTGACACATTTTCCAGAGGTAAAATAAATTCATGTTAGCAGGAATATTAACTAAATATGCAGGATTAAAATATATACTTGTGTATTGATTTTAAGAAAGGCATTGATGTTGATGGTTTGGTAGACATTGGTGCAACGACAGTGCTTTTTTCGCGAATGCGCTTGTTAAATCATCACCTGTTTGACGAAGTAGGCTGTGATTCGATGATAAATTAACAGTCACCGCACCGATTATATGCAACGCAGGACAAGCTAGATAAACTAGTAATATCATCAACCATGTGTAGTTAACTAGGGATTATGTTAAGATTGATTGTTTTTTATAAGATAAGGTTAACGCTAGCTAGCAACTTAACTTGGCTCCTTGTTGCACTCACGTAACAGGTAGTCAGCTTGCCACGCAGTCTCCTCATGGAGTGCATTGTAATCGGCCGTAATCGGTGTCGGAAAATGCCGACTACCGATTATGAAAACTTGAAATCGGCCCTAATTAATCGGCCATTCCGGTTAATCTGTCGACCTCTAGTTTTAATATTCACAGCTGTTACAAATGCTTATAGCTTTCCTTATAACACGGCCTCTATGTACAATACATGTACTGACTTTGATAGAAGGCAACATTCAAACAGCATTGGCTGGTTACAAAGCTCACAGGACAGGTCCACGAGAGGAACACCCAATCATGACCTCTGTTAAGCATGGTATTGCATGTCTATGTTTACATGCTTCATGTCATGCTTGTGAACAGCTAAAAGACAGTTACAAAGCCGAATCCATGCTTTTTGAGACTGGTCCAACTTTCTTTGGCTGACTGCATGGTTTTTATGTTGCATATTAATGCTGATTGACTGATTTCTATCAGCCATGTGTCACGCCCTGACCATAGAGAGCCTTTGTTTTTCTATGGTATAGTAGCTCAGGGCATGACTGGGGGGTTTTCTAGTTATTATTTTCTATGTAAGGTTCTAGTTTAGTTTTTCTATGTGGGTGTTTGGTATGATTCCCAATTAGAGGCAGCTGGCTATCGTTGTCTCTAATTGGGGATCATATTTAAGTAGCATTTTTTCCACCTGTGTTTTATGGGATATTGTTTTGAGTGTATGTTACACCTCTTTGTTACGGTTCGTTGTTTGTTTCTTTCTTTTGTTGTTTTGTGAGTTTCTAATAAATAATATGTGGAAACCATATCACGCTGCAGCTTGGTCCGATAATTATTCTGACGACCGTGACACCATGTTAGGTTAGCATGTAAAGAAAAAGCAGAGCCTCACGTCTGGAACACATCGACCACTGATATTATGGAGCTGTGCAACCTATCAACCCTTTGTCCTTCAGCCACACTTTCAACCAATGGCAATCAGACATGTATGCACAATGTTTAAACAAATGTACCGTTTTTATAATGCCATTATAAGTGCTTTTATATACCTGCCCAGGGACAACAATTGAAAAATAGCTAGCTGGAAAATCTGCCACATTTACAGAAATGCTAATTGATGTGCATTGTCCCTGTCAAATAAATGTAATAAATGAAACATTTAATGAAATGATTTCCCCCAGTCACAGTGAGGTAGAGTGAGGTAGAGTGTGTAGTGTAGAGGCTTTGTGAGAGTCCTGTGGGATACTGCTGCTGTATCGCTGAGCTAAACCATGATTTGCTTAGGCAGTCACAGGCAGATAACCCACAGTTACGTGTGTGTGTGTGTGTGTGTGTGTGTGTGTGTGTGTGTGTGTGTGTGTGTGTGTGTGTGTGTGTGTGTGTGTGTGTGTGTGTGTGTGTGTGTGGCAGGAGATTGTCCGTGAAGAGGAAATCTGATGCTTATCTAACGTGGAAACGCCCACAGCCTGACACACACTTTGCACACACCTGAAATAGCGCCACATTCCAGAGAATTGTATATCGATGGATTGCCATTTAATGTGACTATTATAGCCATAATCAGAGCTATTTACACTATTTCAAGTTCAAGATTTATTACACTCAAGTTTTTATATACTAAAGCAAGCAATACAAACTGAAATCCATGAACATACAAAATATGAATACAATACACACAAAAGTAAAGAACATACAATTAAACAAAATCAGGAAGCCAGAATGGTTAAGGATACTGAAGCAATGTCAGGAAGTCGGCATGGGAGCTGAAGCAGCTTTTGGTTGCATCGAGTGGTGGGAGGCAGAATCACGGTCACAGGGATGTTGGGGAATAGTTGGTCAGAAGACAGTTCCGTAGCAATTCAGGTGCGCACCTTGCCGTCGACGACGTCCTCACAGCCATCCACATCCATCCCGTAGCATAGCCACTTGAATTTGTAGGTAGAATGACCACTAGCTAATCCCCCTGCAGCCGCTAGTGCCTGAAAGCTCACCACTCATCAGTAGATTAGAGTAGAATAGTACAGGCCTCCTATTATTAGCGCACCTCTGCCATCTCCTGCCTTTAAATTTGGACTTCTCCTCAACCACAAGCCCCAGCATTTCAAATCAAAACACTATATGCTGTGTTTACACAGTCATCCTATGAGCCTAATTCAGATTTTTTGCTCATATCCAATCTTTTTGTCTGACTGTCCACGCTCAGTTTTACATGCAACCCATATCATATTTGTGCATTCACACTGATGTAGCCTCTGAAATAGCATGCAGACATCCTATCACTGTTCCTTTAAATTTTGTGGTGGTTGTTGTGGTAACGGCAGGTTACAATGCAACAACAAAAAAGATTGCATAATGGAGAATCGGAATTGTATCAGAATTGAGAACCATGTACATATATGGTATAAATCAAAACTCAAAAGATCAGATTCCAGTTGTTTTCTTTGCTGTTTAAACATTGGGAAAACATTCAGATATGTTTCAATATGCCAATTAATAGTCTCAGTATAAGACTCTGCTAATGATCACTGGTGTATGAGCCCTTCTCCTGTAGCGGTTCTATCCTACTATTACTATTTTAACTGAATCCCAAATGGCACCCTAGGTTCTATATAGTGCACTATAGGCCAGCCAGATTGCTCAAGACTGACTTCGAAATTGGACGCCTGTCCATGTCCTGAGGACGTCGGGAAATGTCTTCAAAACCTAGGGGCTTGGGTTTTGCTAAATGGTGGTGGATTGGTGTAATCCCATGATGCCAGATCCGAAGGGTGTGTGTTCAGTCCCAGCAGTAGACACAATTACCTTAACCATTTGTAATGAATGCCTAAACTTAATGTTTTAACCCTATCAAAAACAGGGAGGAGAGGGGGAGCCCTGGTGAGATTAGGGCTCTTACTTAAGAGCTCAGTGACTTTCAACGTGGCACTGTTATAGGATGATTTCCTACAAGCCAATTAGTTACATTTCTGCCCTGCTAGAGCTGCCAACTGTAAGTGCTCTTATTGTGAAGTGGAAACATCTAGGAGCAACAACGGTTCAGCCGCAAAGTGGTAGGCCATACAAGCTCACAGAACGGGACTGCTGAATGCTGAAGGGCGTAGCGTGTAGCAATTGTAGGTCCTCGGTTGCAACACTCACTACAAAGTTCCAAACTGCTTCTGGAAGCAACGTCAGCACAAGAACTGTTCATCGGGAGCTTCATGAAATTGATTTACATGGCCAAGCAGCTGCACACAAGCCTAAGATCACCATTCACAGTGAATCAAGCTTCACTATCTGGCAGTCCGATGGACAAATCTGGGTTTGGCTGATGCCAGGAAAACGCTACCTGCTAAAAAATGCATAGTGCCAACTGTAAAGTTTTGTAGAGGAAGAATAATGGTCTAGGGCTGTTTTTCATGGTTCGGGCTAGGCCCCTTAGTTCCAGTGAAGGGAAATCTTAATGCTAAAGCATACAATGATATTTTTTACGATTCTGTGCTTCCAACTTTGTGGCAAACGTTTGGGGAAGGCCCTTTCCTGTTTCAGCATGACAATGCTCCTGTGCACAAATCGACCTCACTAATGCTTTTATTTTTTTAGCAATTTTCCAACATCAAGTGGAAAGCCTTCCCAGATGTGTGGAGGCTGTTATAGCGGCAAATGGAGACAAACTCCATATTAGTGCCCATGATTTTAGAATGAGATATTCGATGAGCAGTTCTCCACATGCATACCCCCTTCGGCAAATTAGATCATGACTCTATACTCCTGCTTCCTGTATTACAAGCAGAAGCTCAAACAGGAAGTACCCGTGAGGCGCTCCGTTGAGAAATGGTCCTCCGAATCAGAGGCTATGCTACAAGACTGCTTTGCAGGCGCTGACTGGAATATGTTCCGGGACTCCTCCGATATCATCGACAAGCTAACAACCTCAGTCACCGGCTTCATTAGGAAATACTTTGACGATGTCTTGGTGCTAAGCTAAAGGACAGGGCTACCACACACAGGGCTATCGCAGCTAACCCTGAGGCTACGGTTGAGGACACAAACTAGTACGAGTAGTCCCATTACGACCTCTGCAGATCCATCAAACACGCAAAAGGACAATTATAGGAATAAGGTGGAATCCTATTACACAGGCTCCGCCCCACACCACATGTGGCAAGGGCTACAGTCTATATTCACGGTCATTTCCAACCTTTCCTTTTCCACCATCATTCCTTTTCCCAAGAACTCTAAGGCTATCTGCCCCATTGACTACAGCCATGTAGCACTCATATCTGTAATCATGAAGTGCTTTGAACGGCTGGTTATGGCACATATCAACACCATCATCCCAGACACCCTAGATCCACTTCGATTTGCATACCGCCCCAACAGGTCCATAGATGACGCAATCTTAATTGCACTCCACACTGCCCTCACCCACCTAGATAAGAGGAATACCCGTGAGAATGCTGTTCACAGCTCAGTATTCAACAACATGGTCACCTCCAAGCTTGGGACTCTGGAACTGAACACCTCCTTCTGCAACTGCATGCTGGACTTTGAGACAGGCCAACCTCAGTTGGTAAGGATCACCTCGTTGACCCTCAACACGGAGGGCCCTACAGCGGTGTATCCCCTCCTTAATCCCCTCCTGTACTCCCTGTTCCCCCACGACTGTGTGGCCCTCAACATCACTGATCTCCAAAATGGTGCCGGAAGGAATGGCAGCAGTTTTACGAGCGCCCAACCAATTGTGTTATTATGTGTTTTTTTCGCGATATTTGTACATTATTTTGTACAAATGCAACCATATCTTATGGCAGAAAAGAGCTTCTGGATATCAGGACAGCGATCACTCACCTCGGATTAGACAAAAGATTTTTTCAACAACAAGCAGGACTCACACAATATTCTCCAAACACCCGGCAGGGCCGACATCCCAGTTATTCGCAAGAAGAAGCAACGCAGGTACAGAGGACAAAGAGCCGGATGCCTCTTCAAGACCCGCAGAAGGCGAGTAGGGATGCTGCCGTTAACGTCAATACTACTCGCCAACATGCAATCATTGGACAATAAATTAGACGAGGTACGATCACGAATATCCAACCAACAGGACATCCAAAACTGTAATATCCTATGTTTCACGGAATAGTGGCTGAATGATGACATGGATATTCAGCTAGCGTGATAGCTAGCTAGTATAATGTGATAAATTGCAGGCCACACTACTTGCCTGGAGAGTTCTCAGCTATACTTTTCGTGGCTGTTTATTTACCACCACAGACAGATGCTGGCACTAAGACCCCACTCAGTCAGCTCAGAGTGGCCGGAGACTTTAATGCAGGGAAACTTAAATCAGTTCTACCAAATCTCTATCAACATGTTAAATGTGCAACCAGAGGGGGAAAAATCTAGATCACCTGTAATCCACACACAGAGACGTGTAGAAAGCTCTCCCTCGCCCTCCATTTGGTAATCTGACCACAACTCTATCCTCCTGATTCCAGCTTACAAGCAAAAATTAAAGCAGGAAGCACCAGTGACTGTCTATAAAAAAGTGGTCAGATGTAGCAGATGCTAAACTACAGGACTGTTTAGCTATCACAGACTGGAACCTGCTCCGGGATTCTTCCAATGAAATTGAGAAATACACCACATCAGTCACTGGCTTTATCAATAAGTGCATTGAGGACGTCTTCCCCACAGTGACTGTACGTACATACCCCAACCAGAAGCCATGGATTACAGGCAACATTTGCACTGAGCTAAAGGGTAGAGCTGCCGCTTTCAAGGTGCGGGACTCTAACCCGGAAGCTTACAAGAAATCCTGCTATGTCCTGCGACGAACCATCAAACAGGCAAAGCGTCAATACAGGGCTAAGATTGAATCATACTACACCGGCTCCGACGCTCGTCGGATGTGGCAGGACTTGCAAACTATTACAGACTACAAAGGGAAGCACAGCCGAGAGCTGCCCAGTGACACGAGCCTACCAGATGAGCTAAATCACTTCTATGCTCACTTCGAGGCAAGCAACACTGAAGCATGCATGAGAGCATCAGCTCTTCCGGACGACTGTGTGATTACGTTCTCCGTAGCCAACATGAGTAAGACCTTTAAACAGGTCAACATTCACAAGGCTGCGGGGCCAGACGGATTACCAGGACGTGTACTCCGGGAATCTTCTGACCAACTGGCAGGTGTCTTCACAGACATTTTCAACATGTCCCTGATTGAGTCTGTAATACCAACATGTTTCAAGCAAACCACCATAGTCCCTGTGCCCAAGAACACAAAGGCAACCTGCCTAAATGACTACAGACCAGTAGCACTCATATTCGTAGCCATGAAGTGCTTTGAAAGGCTGGTAATGGATCACATCAACACCATTATCCCAGAAACCCTAGACCCACTCCAATTTGCATACCGCACAAACAGATCCACAGATGATGCAATCTCTATTGCACTCCACACTGCCCTTTCCCACCTGGACAAAAGGAACATGTATGTGAGAATGCTATTCATTGACACCGGCTCAGCGTTCAACACTATAGTACCCTCAAAGCTCATCACTAAGCTAAGGAACCTGCGACTAAACACCTCTCTCTGCAACTGGATCCTGGACTTCCTGACGGGCCGCGCCCAGGTGTTGAGGGTAGGTAGCAACACATCTGCCACGCTGATCCTCAACACTGGAGCTCCCCAGGGGTGCGTGCTCAGTCCCCTCCTGTACTCTCTGTTCACCCACGGCTGCATGGACAGGCACGACTCCAACGCCATCATTAAGTTTGCCGATGACACAACAGTGCTAGGCCTGATCACCGACAATGATGAGACAGCCTATAGGGAGGAGGTCAGAGACCTGGCCGGGTGGTGCCAGAATAACAACCTATCCCTCAACGTAACCAAAACAAAGGAGATAATTGTGGACTACAAGAAAAGGAGCACAGAGCACGCCCCCATTCTCATCGATGGGCTGTAGTGGAGCAGGTTGAGAGCTTCAAGTTCCTTGGTATCCATATCAACAACAAACTAGAATGGTCCAAACACACCAAGACAGTTGTGAAGAGGACACGACAAAGCCTATTCCCCCTCAGGAGGTTGAAATATTTAGCACAGGCCCTCAAATCCTCAAAAGGTTCTACACCTGCACCATTGAGAGCATCTTGACAGGCTACATCACTGATTGGTATGGCAACTGCACAGCCCTTGATCGCATGACTCTACATAGGGTGGTGTGGATGACCCAGTACATCAATGGGGCTAGGCTCCTTGTCATCCAGGACCTCTATATCAGGCGGTGTGAAACAAAGGCCCGGAAAATTGTTAGACTCCAGCCACCCAAGACTATTCTCTCTGCTTCTGCACAGCAAGCGGTACCGGAGCAACAAGTTTGACACCAACAGGCTCATGAACAGCTTCTATCCCCAAGCCATAAGACTGCTAAATAGCTAACAAAATGGCTTCATGGACTATGTGCATTGACCCTTCTATTTCATTTGAATTATCGCACTGACTTTATGCACACACACACACACACACTCACATTGACACTCCAACACACACGTAATTTGCTCACACAGACATTACACACACACACATTCATACTGACTCACACTAACATACAATCATCATATACGCTGCTGCTGCTGCTACTCTGTTTATTATATATCCTGATGCCTAGTCACATTATGCCCATACATAGCTAACCCTACCACTCCAGTATCCCTGAACATTGTAAATATGGTATTGGCATTGACCCTGGAACTGGCCCTTTATATAGTTTACATACTTTCTTGTGTACATCTTATTTTCTATTTATCGTGTGTTTTGTTCTGCTTGACTTTTTTGTCGTTTTTTTATTTTTATAGTACTACTGATTTTGAATACTGCATTGTGGGGAAAAGGCAAGCAAGAAAGAAAATTAAAACTCAAAAATGAACTCGCCCACTGGAACGTCTTCCCCAGACAAGGCGTGTGGTTTGTGCTTGCCCTTGCTCGGGAAATAGCTACCCTAGTGAAAATGGGCTTTCATAAAGTTGTTCAACAATCTTGGGTAGATTGCCAAGATTTGGATTACCTCCGACTAGCTTATATTTAGGCTGTCAACCGTCAAAACCTGAGACTGGTGTGTTGTTGGTAAGTTGCTAAGTTTTGTTTATAGCTAGCTACATGCCATTATTTGACAGGCTGTTCCACTATGATACTGTGATATCACTAGCTAAATACATAGCCTCTCCCTAACCTGTAATGTGAAAGGAAGATTTGCATAGCTAACGTTGCACCTGAAGGTTTCATCCCTGCTAGCTAACGTTACTTGCAAACCTGACTGCAATGTTTGATGCATGTTGCCAGATTGCTTTCAATAATGTTTCAACTCAAACTGGCTAGCTACTGTAAGATCCCTGCTAAATAATAACCAATACTAGCTAGCTAGCATTTGAGGGCTTCAGCTAACCCCCCAAAAAGATGCCAATAAGCAACAACAATATTTCATATTTTCTAGGGCATAAATAATGATGACAAATAAGGAAGCAGTGGCCAGACACCAGTCACGTTGCAGAGTAATGGAGGACATAACCACCATTGATAATGTAATCAGTCCTGTGTCTTGTATGTTGTAAGGAGGTGCCCCCCATCCATGGTGCCACAATGGACAACTCCTGGGCCAGGGTGAGTAATGCCAACCAGTCAGTGACATGCTGGTGTAACCGGTGCTGTACTGCACCGCTGTAACTCTGCGTTGTGTGTGGTTGATTGAGACTATATATCGACATTGGAGATCAGATCGTTTTAATCAAGCAGAATTCACTCTCTGCATCCTGCATCTGCATCCCAAAAAAAATACAACTTTTGTAGAGCACATATGTTCTGAGAATCATCGCCTCTTTCTACAACAGATGCACAATAGAAGGGACTGGGATCATTCGAGGAGCTAGCCACCGTTCACACATACAATAGCCTACTAATACCTTAGCTAGCTATTAACCACATGTTGAATTCAGAATGTTGATATCATCCTAAAAAGTACAATTACATCTTAACAATACCATCCACTTATGAGTAACCTCTAAATAACCTCTAAATATATAACATTATTCATGAACAAAACACTGTGTGTATGACTTTGTGCTTAAAATAATCAAACTTTTCTGAAGACGACAGTAAAAGCGTGCCTACCTCTTCATAGTGCATCAAAATGATTTGAGCACGAGCACGCAGGGCAAAACGTAAGTACACACTCCCCAACTCCCAGGATGCAGGCATGCACAATAACAAATCAACATGACATGTTAATATATGAACCTGGTGAAATTCACACAGTACTTTAACAACTGTTCCACTGGCATTGAATTAGCTGTGAATCCTCATCTCTGATTGGCTATGTTCAACTGTGTATTTACTGTTGTTTTCCATGACTGTATGGTGAGTCTTTCTCTCTCTCTCTCCCTCCCTCTCTGTCTCTGTGATAGGAGCTGGGTCGTATCCGTACGTCAGGCTCCTTCATGACCGGTATCTGTGACAAGAGGGGCCTGGAGCTGATCTACTGACACTGGCAAACACCTCAAAAGGGACAAAAGGTGATTACTAATAAGATAGTACATCACAAGTGTTTAGTAATATTTAAATCACCTTTATTTGCCAAATACATTCGCATGTACAGGAATTTGACTCTGTGAAATAGTGCTGCCACAATAAACATCATTTACAGACAGATAAACTACTTTGTTTTTCTACAGATGGAGGACAAGTGATAAGCTTTGGTCATGGAGTCCTCTGACTGAAAGACAGTTTTATACTGATGTCTGAATTGGGAAATACCTTGTACTCCGCATTAAAATTATACAAGACACATCTATTACTTTTTATTGTCTTTTTGTTATTATTGATTTGAATGGTACTATCGATGGGGGGAGATATGGGACACCATACAGGAAGGTATGATGACTGACATGTTTGGCAAGGTAGGTCCAGGGCCACCAGACACAATGTTGATAGGTACAGTATCTGTATCAGTTGTGAATGACAAAAGATGAAAGGCAAGTATAATATTTGCACATTGTTATATTAGCAGAACACTGCTTCAACAGGATTGTGTAGGAGGTTTATTATACAGTATATACATGGAACTGTATAGTCAGTATGAGAAGAGTGCCATCCTCCTGCATCTCACATTTGCCTGTAGTTATTGAACTCTGCCTGCTGGACCCATGAGGCAAACTCTGTCATATCCTCTCCACCCCTTCTGCCACCTGACTGCACATGTCCATAACCTGTAATGCATTACATAGAGGAAAGGGACTCACTGGAGACTCACTGGAGACTTGAAGACAGATTCTTAACCATAGAACTGTGCATATCAGTGTGTAAGACAGCCAAATCCTTCAATTTCTGCAAATAGACCATAGAAATGCCATTCTAGTTCTGGTTAGACAGCTGACGTTGTACTCTACACATAATTGATTTTTGATTGTTAGGTAACGTATAGGCATACTGTCTTTATAAGCAAATCAATATGTTTACAGCAGAAAATCTTTTAAAAATGTTTAATTATTGATGGATGTACACTCAAGCTGGCCGATGTTCGTGCAATGTTCATATGTAGCCTACACCTGTAAGGATATTAGTTCTAGTATTTGTCTCCCGAGAAAGATCTAACGGCGGATTTAACGAGGCAAAACCAGCCAATTACAGAATATTGTGTTGTAGGACAGCTGAGCTGACTAAAGACCGGAATGTGATGAAACGTTGAAACTAAGTTGCAAGCTACTTTTGTAGCAAGGTGATGTAGAACAAGTGTCTTATGAAACACATTCCAAACACTGGCTCTTGCTATCTTGTAATAACTGATTTAAATCAGCTAGATAGCTGCAGCTGGCTATCCTATCACCAAGCTCTGCTAGCTAGCTGCTGTCTGCTATGCTACACAACACTGAATTAGCTGACCATCTGGGGATTGCGAGCCAGTCAGACCGGGAGAAGTCCTCAATTTCAAAAACGTTGTTCTCTCCATAGCAAAACTCTCTTAGCTTACATCACTGTACTCACTACTTGAATGGAAAAGACATAACCAATGAACACCCACATCAAACCACACCCAAGACAACTATTATTTGCCTTCAGTCATGGCCGCTAGCATTTCTTAATAAGCATTGATGAAAAAAAGGAGCCTAATCAGGAATTGCAGTCTTCAGTTGTGTTTACTGTGTTTTCATTCTCTCTCAGATCGTTGCCCTGAACAAAACCAATGAGAGAATGTGGCCTTACCATGTAAACCAAGAGGATGAAGACCCAGACATAAAAAAGATTAAGAAGGTATGTGCATGCATGCCCGTGTGTGTGTGTAATCTGCGTACGTGGGGATGTGCCTAAGTGTGTGTGTGTGTGTGTGTGTATATGTATTCCACGCATTGTTAGATTCCTGGACTGTTTATACAAGCAATCAGACATCCCATCCACCATAACCCTCCTCATTACCACTGACTTCTTCAAGACTTTGGCAAAATCGACCACCCTTTCGGCCATTGAACGTCTTATCTAACCGGGTGTCAAACTTCAAATCAAATGTTATTAGTCACATGCGCCGAATACAACCTTACAGTGAAATGCTTACATACAGCCCCTAACCGACAGTGCAGTTTCCAAAAATTGCACATAAGAATAAGATAAGAATAAGTAATTAAAAAAGAACAATTTATACAGGAGGGTGCCAGTACAGAGTCAATGTGTGGGGGCACCGGTTAGTTGAGGTGGTAGTGTAACGACCCTGGGTTATTATTATCGCGGAAATCGACCCTGCCGTTCGAGCATGCTTTTGCGGCACAGTCGAAATGCGCACCGGACCTCGGGCTCAAAGGCCGAGGGTTCGAGACCTGCTCTCTGCTGTTTCTTTACATTGGTGTCAGTAGTAAAAATGTTGATAAAAGTTAACCAGCTAGCAGGCTGACTTGTGTGGCTAGCTACCATAGGTGAGAACGGGGTTGAAAATGCTTTGAGGGAATCCGAAAGGTGGAGGTAAGGAACGATTATGGCCAAGGAGGTGCGTGTGCATTGACGTCGGGGGATCTGGCTTCGCCAGGGCCAGAGATCGCCAGGGCTTCGGAGCCCAGAGGCCGCTTGAGGGAGGACGTTAGAGTGATGGCGGCTGAAGCGGGCATGAGTGCCTCGTCGACTGGGCTTCGCGCGGATTCTGGTGGGCGGACCGAAGGGGTGACGTTGACGCGGCGGGACGAGGAATCTGGGGCTCAGGATGTAAACAAACATGGCGGCGCCCAGTTCCCAGCTGCGTTCGTATCAGTTAAGACCCCGAAGTATTCCGGTAAGGCAGATTGGGAAGCTTTTCATGCTCAGTTTGAACTGTTAGCTCATTTTAGGTGGTGGTCGGATGAAGAAAGGACACTGCAGTTTGATATTGATTAGCCCCGAGGACAGACATGATTATGGTGCTTTAGTGGGAGCACTGAGGAAGCCCATAGCCGGAAAAGCCTGAGTGGGTGGCTGAAATGACAGAACTCATTTGTGCTGTGTCGCTACAGGCGACACAAAACATGCACCTTGGTTCCAGGGTCTGCTGGGGTTGTAGCCAGCCAGGCCATCTACGCCGGGATTGCCCCATGTCCCCCAGAGCTCAGGGAAACAGCTCGGGGTCCGCATAGACCGGGTAGTGCAGACCCCTGGCTTTATTTCCCAACCACCATCATCTTCAGGAGGAACCCACCGGCACAGACGGGGAAGCAAGGCTCCACCTCCCCCAGAAGCATACGAGGACAAGCGGCTGAAGCCTGTTGTTGTGGTGGGCCGGACCTGTGTTGGGGACTTTTGTCATGTCCCTGTCACTGTGGAGGAGGTGCCCCCCTTGTCCTCGTATGCCCTGCTCTGCCCTGGTGGACACTGGGTCCACAGTAACTCTGGTGAGGCCGGATATTGTGCAAGGTTGGACTCAGTGTGAGCCCACAACTGTGCAGCTCCGCACAGTCACAGGTGAGCTGGCACCCATGAAAGGGAAGGGAATAATGACTCTGACAGTAGGGGGCAGGACTGTGCATCATCCTGTGTGGGTGGCGGATGTGCAGGACCCTTGTTTCCTGGGGTTGGACTTTCTTAGGTGCACAGGCTGCCAGTTAGACCTAAATGGGGGCACACTGAGCTTCCAGGGAGGGCCGGCAGTCACCATGCCCCCCCCACATCTGTGTGTTACATTCCCCCAGCTACCTCCACGACACATCTCTCCGTGAGTCCGGGCCGTGTTCCCCCAGCCCAGCTACCCCAGATGGGAGAAGAGAGGACACTGTCTGCAGTGAGGGAGATATGGGGGAGGAACTGTGTTGGTCTTGACCCTGAGCAGCAGGAACGGTTGTGGCAGTTGCTGTTTGAATTTAAAGACAGCTTTGCGCTGAGTGAGGAAGAGGTGGGTCAGACTCATCTGGTGCAGCATGAGATCGACACAGGTGATGCTCGACCCATCAAGATGCGTCCCCGCCGTATCCCGCTGGCACGCCAGGAGGCGGCAGACAAGGCTGTGTTAGAGATGCAGCGGGCAAACTTCATTGAGCCCTCAGACAGCCCCTGGGCGGCGCCAGTCGTCATGGTTCCTAAGAAGGGGGGCAAGCTGAGGTTCTGTGCAGACTACTGGAGGCTGATTGAGGTAACCAGGAAGGACTCATACCCCATACCACGTATCGATGAGTCGCTAGGGGGTCCGCCTGGTTCTCCTCACTAGACCTCCGCAGTGGCTACTGGCAGGTGCCCCTCTCCCCAGAGGCCAGAGCCAAAACTGCGTTCTCCACTAACAGAGGACACTGGCAGTTCAAGGTCCTGTGCTTCGGCCTGTGCAACGCTCCAGCTAGAGAGAGCTGTGTGCAGAGGAGGGGGTCTGTGCCACAGTGTGTCGGGCGTGCGGGCCTGTCTGCTGTGAGCTGCAGACTGTCGACGTGGCTGAATGGGGCAGCAGCAGGGATGGGACACAGACCTACAGCCAGTGCTACAGTGGGGTTGTGGTCAAAGTTTGAGAGACTGCGACTGGCTGATGGTGTGCTACAGCGGGCATGGAAGGAGGCAGCTACGGGAGAGGAGAGGTGGCAGGTGGTGGTCCCAAAAGCACTGCGGGAGGCTGTGCTCCAGAGTACTCATGGGGGGGTGGGGACTGGACACTTTGGGATCACAAAAACACTCTGTCGCCACCGTCAGGACTTTTACTGGGGGCAGCACAAGAGGGATGTGGAGGACTTTTGCCGCCACTGTGACCACTGAACAGCGAGAAAGGCCCCCCCAGGCCGCTCTTATACTCAGCTCCAACAGTTCCCAGTGGGGGCTCCCATGGAGAGGGTGGGAGTGGATGTAGTTTGGCCGTTCTCCACCACAGACAGTGGAAACCACTGGGTGCTCACGGCCATGGACTATTTCACAAAATGGCCTGAGGCCTATGCTCTGCCTGGCCAGGAGGCAGAGATCATTGTTGACGCCCTGACAGCGGGGTTGTTCAGCAGGTTTGGAGCTGCAGAGTCCATCCACATCGACCAAGGCAGAAACTTTGAGTCCCGTGTGTTCGCCACCATGTGTGAGAGAATGGGTATGCACAAGACCCGCACTACTCCTCTCCATCCTCAAAGTGATGGCCTTGTGGAGGCCTTGTGATGGCCCTATGGTCCTCATGGCATGCCACTCCGTTGTCCAAGACTCCACCTCCTGCACGCCTGCCCTCCTCATGCTGGGGAGAGAGATTCGCACCCCTGCGGAGATGGCATTTGGTCAGCCCCTGGATAGCCCTCATGTTACCTCCGGAGCGGGAGTATGCCCGGAGACTCCAGGACCGCCTGGAGACAGCCCACACCTTCGCCAGAGAGCAACTGGTGAATGCAGGTGTGAGGCAGAAAAGGAACTACGAAGTGCACTTTTTGTGGCTGGCTAGCTGGCCTGGGTCTACAGCCCCTTAAGGAAAAAAGGCAGATGCCCCAAGTTGGACAGTCACTGGATGGGACCCTGCGCAGCATCCTGGAGAGGGTAGGGGAGGTTGTTTACCGGGTGCAGCTTCCTCCCAGGGGGAGAAAGGTGGCACTGCACCGGGACAGGTTATCCCCATACAGAGGGGCCTCTTCTCCCCAAACCCAAGGGACCCCCACAATTCCCTTATCTGGCAATGACATTCTCCAGGCACCCACCTCCAGGTGCCGCAGACAAGGCTCCAGACAGTCCACTCCCCCTGTCTCCCTCCCTGTGTCACCGCGTGGTTCCCCGGAGCCACGGACCTTATTCCCCATTCCCGCTTCCTTGTCCCCCATATCTCTTCCTTCATCCCCTGGGTCCCAGAGGGGCAGCCCCCTGCCACGGATGGAGCCCCCTGTTTCACATCTGGACACTCTGCGACCATCACGGCCACGCAGGCAAGGGAGACCTCCGGGTTGCTTCAGAGACTTTGTTTGTTCCCTAGGGGACGGGGGACTTTGTGGTGGGTGGGCTGTGTAGCGACCCGCACAGACAGCTGTGTGTAATGTGTCAGGCTGTTAGTGGGTTGTGTTGTACTTACCAGTGTTTGCGGGGTCCGACATGCCAATCAACCTGCTATCTGCCAATCACGGGAATACTTGGAATGTTCTGATGCCGGGCATCCTGGCGGTTGGCGGAGTGGCATAGAGGGGGGTTGGGAAGGGGGATGGAGAATTGGACCAGGTTTAGCCTTTGTTCTCTCTCTTATGTCTGGCCTTCACAAGAGAAGGTCACAGTTGGCTTGTGGGTTATCTTTCATTTATTTGATGTGGGCTACGGCCAAACAGTAGCCTGTGTAAAGTTGGGTTAGTAAACTGCCTCTTGGACCTAGACTTGGCGCTCCAGTACCACTTGCCGTGTGGTAGCAGATAGAACAGTCTATGACTAGGGTGGCGGGAGACTAGGGTGGCGGGAGACAATTTTTAGGGCCTTCATCTGACACTGCCTGGTGTAGAAGTCCTGGATGGCAGGAAGTTTCACCCCAGTGATGTACTGGGCCGTTCGCACTACCCTTTGTAGTGCCTTGAAGTCGGAGGCCGAGCAGTTGCCATAACAGGCAGTGATGCAACCTGTCAGGATGCTCTCTATGGTGCTGCCATAGAACCCTTTGAGGATCTGAGGACCCATGCCAAATCTTTTCAGTCTCCTGAGAGGGAATAGGTTTTGTCGCGCCCGCTTCGCGACTGTCATGGTGTGCTTGGACCATGTTAGTTTGTTGGTGATGTGGACACCAAGGAACTTGAAGCTCTCAACCCATCGATGAGAATGGGGGCGTGCTCAGGCCTCTTTTTCCTGTAGTCCACAATCAAAACCTTAGTCTTGATCACGTTGAGGGATAGGTTGTTGTCCTAGCACCACATGGCCAGGTCTCTGACCTCCTCCCTGTAGGCTATCTTGTTATTGTCGGTGATCAGGCCTACCACTGTTGTGTCATCAGCAAATTTAATGATGGTGTTGGAGTCGTGCCTGTCCGTGCAGTCATGAGTGAACAGGGAGTACAGGAGGGGGCTGAGCACGCACCCCTGAGGGGACCCCGTATTGAGGATCAGCGTGGCGGATTCGTTGTTACCTACCCTTACCAGCTGGGGGTGGCCCGTCAGGAAGTCCAGGATCCAGTTGCAGAGGTAGGTGTTTAGTCCCAGGATCCTTAGCTTAGTGATGAGCTTTGAGGGCACTATGGTGTTGAACGCTGAGCTGTAGTCTATGAAGAGCATTCTCACATAGGTGTTCATTTTGTCCAGGTGGGAAAGGGCAGTGTGGAGTGCAATAGAGACTGCATCATCTGTGAATCTGTTGGGGCAGTATGCAAATTGGAGTGGGTCTAGGGTTTCTGGAAGGATGGTGTTGATGTGAGCCATGACCAGCCTTTCGAAGCACTTCATGGCTACAGACGTGAGTGCTATAGGTCGGTCGTCATTCAGGCAGATTACCTTCGTGTTCTTGGGAACAGGCACTAGGGTGGTCCGCTTGAAACATGTTGGTATTTCAGACTTGGACAGGGAGAGGTTGAAAATGTCAGTGAAGACACTTGCTAGTTGGTCAGCGCATGCTCGCAGTACACCTCCTGGTAATCCATCTGGCCCTGCGGCCTTGTGAATTTTGACCCGTCTAAAGGCCTTAATCACATCGGCTGTGGAGAGCGTGATCACACAGTCACCCGGTACAGCTTGTGCTCTCATGCATGTTTCAGTGTTATTTACCTCGAAGCGAGCACAGTAGTTTAGTTCGTCCGGTAGGCTCTCGGCTGTGCTTGCCTTTGTAGTCTGTAATTGTTTGCAGGCCCTGCCGCATCCATCGAATGTCAGAGCCGGTGTAGTAGGATCCAGTCTTAATCCTGTATTGACACGTTGCTTGTTTGATGGTTCGTCTGAGGGCATAGTGGGATTTCTTATGAGCTTCCGGGTTAGAGTCCCGCTTGCTTGAAAGCGGCAGCTCTAGCCTTTAGCTCAGTGCGGATGCTGCCTGTAATCCATGGTTTCTGGTTGGGGTATGTATGTACGGTCACTGTGGGGACGACGTCATTCGATGCACTTATTGATGAAGCCAATGACAGATGTGGTGTACTCCTCATTGCCATTGGAGGAATCCCGGAACGTATTCCAGTCTGTGCTAGCAAAACAGTCCTGTAGCTTAGCATCTGCTTCATTTGACCACTTTTTTATTGATCTAGTCACGGGTGCTTCCTGCTTTCATTATTGCTTGTAAGCCGGAATCAGGAGGATAGAATTATGGTCAGATTTGGAAAATGGAGGGCGAGGGAGAGCTTTGTATGCATCGCTGTGTGTGGAGTATAGGTGGTCCGGAGTTCTTTTCCCTCTGGTTGCACATTTAACATGTTGATAGAAGTTAGGTAAAACTGATTTAAGTTTCCCTGCATTAAAGTCCCCCGCTACTAGGAGCTGCGCCTCTGGGTGAGCATTTTCTTGTTTGCTTTTGGTGGAATACAGCTCATTCAATTCTATCTTAGTGCCAGCCTCTGACTGTGGTGGTATGTAAACAGTGACAAAGAATATATTTGAAAACTCTTTTGGTAGGTAATGTGGTCTGCAGTTTATCATGAGGAACTCAACCTCAGGTGAGCAGTAGCTCGAGACTTCCTTAGATATCATGCACCAGCTGTTGTTTACAAAAATGCATAGACCGCAGCCCCTTGTGTTACCAGACGCCGCTGTTCTATCCTGTCGGTAGATCGTATGACTCCATGAAGTATAATGGTACAGTTTTTAATGTCTCGTTGGTAGTTTAATCATCCCAATAATTTGTTCATTTTATTGTCCAAAGATGACATGTTTGCGAGCAGAATTGAGGGGAGTGGGGGTTTGTTCTATCGCCTCCTACTCCTCAGAAGGCAGCCCGCTCTCCGGCCTCTCTTTCGCCGCCTCCTCTTTGCGCAGATCACGGGGGTCGGGGCCTGTTCCCGAGGGAGCCACATATCCTCCGCCTCGGGCTCGTCAGAGTTGTGAAAGAAGAAAAATATTATGCTCGTCCGTGGTGAGTAATCACAGTCCTGATGTCTAGAAGTTATTTTTGGTCATAAGAGATGGTAGCGGCAACATTATGTACAAAATTAGTAAAAAATAAGTAACAAACAACGCAGATAAACAAACAAAAAAACTAAATCGGTTCGGGGCACGTAAAACGTCTGCCTTCTGCTCCGGCGCCATTTTTACAATTTTTTAGACTTGCTCTTATCTTGGGAACTGCCAAAGGGGGTGGTGTTGCAATCTACGGCAGAGAGAGCCTACAGAGTTCTATCTTACTATCCTGGTCTGTACCCAAAACAATTCGAACTTCAACTTTAAAAAATCCATCTTTCCAGATACAAGTCTCTTACTGTTGCCGCTTGCTATAAACCACCCTCTGCCCTTGACACCATATGTGAATTTATTGCCCCCCATTCTATCTTCAGAGCTCGTGCTGCTATGTGACCTAAAGTGTGACATGCTTAACACCCCGGCCATCCTACAATCTAAGATTGATGCCCTCAATCTCACTCACATGATCAATAACCCCACCAGGTACAACACCAAATCCGTAAACACGGGCACCCTCATAGATATCATCCAAACCAACTTGCCCTCCAAATACACCTCTGTTGTTTTCAACCAAGATCTCAGCGATCACTGCCTCATTGCCTGCAGCCATAATGCATCTGTGGTCAAACAACCAGCCCTCATCACTGTCAAATGCTCCCTAAAACACTTCAGCAAGCAGGCCTTTCTAATCAACCTGGCCCGGGTATCTTGGAATGATATTGACCTCATTCCGTCAGTAGAGGATGCCTGGTTATTCTTTAAAAGTTCCTTCCTCACCATCTTAAATAAGCATGCCCTGTTCAAAGAATTTAGAACCAGGAAAATATATAGTCCTTGGTTCTCTCCAGACCTGACTGCATTCTGTGGCGTTCTGCATTAGCATCAAACAGCCCCCGAGATATGCAACTTTTCAGGGAAGTTAGGAACAAATATACACAGGCAGTTAGGAAAGCTAAGCTTTTTTTTTTCAAGCAGAAAAAAAGTTCTGGGACACTGTAAAGTCCATGGAGAATAACAGCACCTCCTCCCAACTGCCCACTGCACTGAGGCTAGGAAACACTGTAACCACCGATAATTCACAATAATTGATCATTTCAATAAGCATTTTTCTACGGCTGGCCATGCTTTCTACCTGGCTACCCCTAACCCGGTCAACAGCACTGCACTCCCCACAGCAACTCGCCCAAACCTCCCCCACTTCTCCTTCACCCAAATCCAGATAGCTGATGTTCTGAAAGAGCTGCAAAATTGGACCGCGACAAATCAGCCGGGCTAGACAATCTGGACCCTCTCTTTCTAAAAGTACCTGCCAAAATTGTTGCAACCCCCTATTACTAGCCTGTTCAACCTCTCTTTTGTATCGTCTGAGATTCCCATAGATTGGAAAGCTGACGCGGTCATCCCCCTCTGCAAAGGAGACACTCTAGACCCAAACTGCTACAGACCTATATCTATTCTACCCTGCCTTTCTATGGTCTTTGAAAGCCAAGTTAACAAACATATTACCAACCATTTTGAATCTCACCGCACCTTCTCCTCTATGCAATCTGGTTCTGAGCTGGTCATGAGTGCACCTCAGCCACGCTCAAGGTCCTTAACGATATCATAACCACCATCGATAAGAGACATCACTGTGCAGCTGTATTCATCGACCTGGCTAAGGCTTTCAACTCTGTCAATCACCACATTCTTATTGGCAGACTCAACAGCCTTGGTTTCTCAAATGATTGCCTCGCCTGGTTCACCAAGTACTTCTCTGATAGAGTTCAGTATGTCAAATCGGAGGCCCTGTTGTAGGTACCTCTGGCAGTCTCTATGAGGGTGCCACAGGGTTAAATTCTCGGGCCGATTCTCTTCTCTGTATACATCAATGATGTCGCTTTCGCTGCTGGTGATTCTTTGATCCACCTCTTCGCAGACGGCATCATTCTGTATACCTCTCCCCCTTCTTTGGACACTGTGTTAACTAACCTCCAGATGAGCTTCAATGCCATCTTTCCTTCCGTGATCTCCAACTGCTCTTAATTGCAAGTAAAACTAAATGCATGCTCTTCAACCGATCACTACCCGCACCTGCCCGCCCGTCCAGCATCACTACTCTGGACGATTCTGACTTAGAATATGTGGACAACTACAAATACCTAGGTGTCAGGTTAGACTGTAAACTCTCCTTCCAGACTCACATTAAACATGTCCAATCCAAAGTTAAATCTAGAATCTGCTTTCTATTTCGCAAACAAAGCATCCTTCACTCATGCTGCCAAACATACCCTCGTAAAACTGACCATCCTACCGATCCTCGACTTCGGCGATGTCATTTACAAAATAGCCTCCAACACTCTACTCAGCAAATTGGATGCAGTCTATCACAGTGCCATCTGTTTTATCACCAAAGCCCCATATACCACCTACCACTGCGACCTGTATGCTCTCGTTGGCTGGCCCTCGCTTCATATTTGTCGCCAAACCCACTGGCTCCAGGTCATCTACAAGTCTCTGCTAGGTAATTCCCCGCCTTATCTCAGCTCACTGGTCACCATAACAGCACCCACCCGTAGCACGTGCTCCAGCAGGTATATCTCACTGGTCACCCCCAAAACCAATTCTTCCATTTGCCTCCTCTCCTTCCAGTTCTCTGCTGCCAATGACTGGAGCGAACTGCAAAAATCTCTGAAGCTGGAGACTCTTACCACCCTCACTAGCTTTAAACACCTGCTGTCAGAGCAGCTCACAGATCACTGCACCTGTACATAGCTCATCTGTAAATAGCCCATCCAATCTACCTCATCCCATACAGTATTTATTTTTTTAGCTTGCTCCTTTGCACCCCAGTATCTCTACTTGCACATTCATCTTCTGCACATTTTACCCTTCCAGTGTTTAATTGCTATATTGTAATTCCTTCGCCACCATGGCCTATTTATTGCCTTACCTCTCTTATCCTACCTCATTTGCACATGCTGTATATAGATTGTCCTACTGTATTATTGATTGTATGTTTGTTTATTCCATGTGTAACTCTGTTGTTGTATGTGTCGAACTGATTTGGTTTATCTTGGCCAGGTCGCAGTTGCAAACGAGAACTTCTCTACCTGGTTAAATAAAGGTGAAATAAAAATAAAATAAAATAAATAAATGTAGACATTTGTTAAGGTAAAGGTCTTTATTTTTTAGATTATCTATTTAATACATTTCGGTTCTTGAAAATGTGCTCTGTTCTTTGTCCATGTTCTGTCACTAAGTGTATTTTATGTTGGTGTAATTCAACATGATATAGGACAGAGAAAAGCAGAACTCCAACATAATTTGGGTGCTTGTACATTAGGGGAATGATAATCTCATACTTTGAAAAAGTTCAATCTGCGTTAGAAATTAAAATATTAATTATTTACTATTTTAGAAAGCCCATAAAAATACATTTCTGAATTTAAGCAGGAATCTGATCTTTTGAAGAGAGTCAACAACTACAGGTTCAACTCAAATAAAGCATACTATTTTACCAAATAAACACCTTGCAGCCCTTACAAAACGATTAACAACGCTATTCAAAACCATTTTCAAATCTCTCAAAGTTTCTATATTTATTTTCCGTAATACTCCACCAAAGACATTCTTTCTTTTAAATATAATTCTCGGTCATAACAGGCTTTATATGGGCAAATACAACTCATAGAATAAAAAGTAAAGTTTTACATCTCCCTAAATTGGTGGTTTTAACCTTCCAGACGTGGAATTGTAAAAACTCGCCACCAAAGGCTTTTACTTGCGACATATTGTTAAATGCACTAAAGAGGAACAATGGGTACATATGAAAGATGCGCATACAGATCCCCAAAATCTTTTCACGTGTCTATTTCCAAACACTAAAGCGAAGAACATTAACAACTTCATAGTTTAGGACAGTATAACAATATGGAAGAAAATGAAACGGACTGCAAGAACCAATATCACTCCCTAAAAACACACCCCTATGCAACAATTCCTGGATAGCTTTTCAGAATTCACCGATAAATAGGCCCATATGGAAAACTAAAGGCATACATGACATGGTAATAGGAAATATAATTATTTCCATGACTTAATTAAAAAGCCATTTTGGGCTGACCAATGTAGACATTTTCAAATAAATGCAACTTTAAAAGTTTAATATCAGGATATTCATATGATAGGTAATATATAGAAAATCTTTCAACCTATCCAACTGACAATTTCTTAGAAAAAAACTATTGGAACCAAGACTTAAAAATAACTGATATTGGCACAAGATAAAGGGAGTGTTGCAACATAACTAATGAAATTACAGTTAACAAAAATGTATGCTTAATCCAGTATAAACAAAAATATAGAATTTATTATACAAGAGACAACATTCACAAATTCTACATGTCTTAAGTATAAAATGAACTATGAATCTATAATTCATGCCTTCTGGGTGTGCTATAAAGTCCAAAAGTTATGGGCAGAGTTAGAAAGTTGGCTGTCAATTATTTCAATGTAAATGTACTTTTTAATCCGTCTATCTGCATATTTGAAGACATGAAATATGAGGGTGTGGTGAGAAACCGTACTTTTCTCGTCAATCATTTAAAAAAAAAATGTTTACCTAAAAACTGTAAATCAAATTATCCTCCATCGTTGAGACAGTGGAAGAATCAAATGCATTATTATTTAAATATTGAAAAGGTGTGGGCAACAGAGAAAAACAGAATACCGCAATTTGAGGTTATATGGCATAGTCTTACAAGCACTGGAGATGGATGCGGTGGGAACATGTGGGTCTGGGCAGGTGTGATGTCATTGATGTTTGTGTGCTTCGTTAATGTTTGTGTGATTCAAAACCATCTTTTGTCTGTATACGTTTATATTGTTAGAAACATTTTTAAAATTTTACCCCCCCCAAAAAATATTCTAACCTGTGTGTGTCTGTCTCCCTGTACAGGTGCAAAGCTTTATGCGTGGCTGGCTGTGCCGTAGGAAGTGGAAGCTGATAGTTCAGGACTACATCTGTTCTCCCCATGCTGAGAGCATGAGGAAGAGGAACCAGATCGTCTTTAACATGGTGGAGGCCGAGACAGAGTATGTACCTAAAACCACTCACACAGAGACTGATTGATTGATTGAGTGTCTGATGTGTTCATTGATTAATTGAATGAATGATTGATGAATTGAATGATTGACTGTTGTTATTTATTCGAATCCAGCACCAGCACACCTGATTTCACGCATAGTGTGATTAGACCACAAGTCGCGTATTCAGGTGTTTTATTGCTGGGCTGGAGCAAGGTCTGCATCCTACACTCTTAGAAAAAAAGGGTTCCAAAAGTGTTCTACGGCTGTCCCCATAGGAGTTCCCTTTTTGGTTCAAAGTAGAACCCTATTTGGTTCCAGGTAGAACTCCTCTGTGTAAAGGGTTCTACCTGCACCCGAAAGGGGTTGTTCAAATGGCTTCTCCTATGGGTACAGCCGAATAACCCTTTTTGGTTCTAGATAGCACCTTTTTATTCTAAGATTGTTAGTCTGATCCTTGTTGATCTAACCCTAGGTATGTCCACCAGCTGTCTATCCTGGTTAACTGTTTCCTGAGACCTCTCCGCATGGCCGCCAGCTCCAAGAAACCTCCAATCAGTCACGATGATGTCAGCAGTGTGTTCCTCAACAGGTACAACACATGCATGCACACACACACACACTCCCACACACACGCACACACAGAAACATGTTTGATATTCTGTTTTTTATTCATTTTATATCCAGTGAGACCATCATGTTTCTACATGAGATATTCCACCAAGGTCTCAAAGCCCGGATAGCGAACTGGCCTACACTGGTATTGGGTAAGTTGGCATTACACACACTGCAAAATGCATGCACACGCACATAGACGCACACATGCACTCGCGCCCACGCGCACACACAAGGTTTTTATTTAAAATCAGTTTAGTTGCAGTTAGTTTTCAGATCCACTTTACTAGTTTTTATTTCGTTTTTAAGTTTTATAAAAACGTTTCTAAGAACACACTGGAAGGGAGTCAGCCCGGTGGAGGAGTGTGGCAATGAATTCTGGGCATATTCAGCCTAAGGAAGGAATCAGGCCCCAGCCCCCTGCTGGTCCTGGCAGTGGCACCTCAGGAACCTCCCCAGCTCCTTGTTCATCCTCTCCACCTGCCTGTTAGACTGAAGCCGGTACCCGGAAGTGAGGCTGACTGTGACCCTTAGCTTCTCCATGAAAGCCTTCCATACACTTGATGTGAATTTGGGGCCACGGTCAGGCCACAGTGCCGGAAGACCTGCTGGAACAGTGCCTCAGCGACCTGGAGAGCGGTAGGAGACGAGAAAGGCATGATGAAACTACATGATTTAGAGAATCTGTCTACTATCACCAATATGGAGGTAAAACCATTAGAAGAGGGGAGATCAGTGACAAAGTCAATGGACAGATAAGACCCGGGAATCTGAGGCACAGGAAGGAGTTTCCCTGCTGGAGTGTTCCGGGGGGATTTGGATTGGGCACATATGGAGCAGGAGTTGACATAACGAATGACGTCCTGCGCCAAGGTGGGCCACCAGGACTTTCCAGCACTGGACTGAATGGTGTGGGTGATACCTGGATGTCTAGCAACGGCAGCTGTGTGTGCCCAGGTCAATAGCCAATCCCTTATCCCCGTGGGAACGTAGGTGCGCTCAGGACGACAGGTGGCAGTTGTGGGTTCCCTCTCCAGGGCCTGGCAAGTGTCCACATCTAGGTCCCAGAGCATGGGGGCTACGATTCAAGAGGGTAGGATTATGGATGCACTCAAGACAGGAACCTCTCCCTGTATCGTAGACAGGGCATCGGCTTTGATGTTTTTTTAACCTGGGCTACATGTCAGCGTGAAATCGAATCTGGTGAAGAAAAGGGCACACCTGGCTTGGCGTGGGTTCAGTATGTACTCCAGGTTCCGATGGTCGTTGAGGATGAGAAATGGGGCCTGGGCGCCCTACAGACAGTGTCTCTCCTCCTCTAATGCCAACTTCACCTCCAGGAGCTTCCGATCTCCAACATAATAGTTTCCTTTCTGCTGGAGACAGCTTTTTTGAGTAATATGCGGTTATATATGCGATTAGAGGTTGACCGATTATGATTTTTCAACGCCGGTACCGATTATTGGAGGACCAAAAAAGCCGATACCGATTAATTGGCCGGTTTTAAAAAAAAGAATTGTATTTGTAATAATGACAATTACAACAATACTGAATGAACACTTATTTTAACTTAATTTCATACATCAATAAAATCAATTTAGCCTCAAGTAAATAATGAAACATGTTCAATTTGGTTTAAATGATGCAAAAACAAAGCGTTGGAGAAGAAAGTAAAAGTGCAGTATGTGCTACCTGACATATGTAAAGTCATAATTTTACCTTCAGATGTGAATGTGTAAAAACTGTCATGGCGGAAACTGTTTCTGTTGTTGATTTCTCTTCTCAAACAAAAGCATGGTATTTGTTCTCTGTAATAGCTATTTTAAATTGGAAAACGTAGTTTCATTACCAAGATTCTAATCTTTTGAAGGGTGTAAGACACTTGCATTTTCAAATCAAATCAAAATTATTTATATAGCCCTTCGTACATCAGCTGATATCTCAAAGTGCTGTACAGAAACCCAGCCTAAAACCCCAAACAGCAAGCAATGCAGGTGTAGAAGCACGGTGGCTAGGAAAAACTCCCTAGAAAGGCCAAAACCTAGGAAGAAACCTAGAGAGGAACCAGGCTATGTGGGGTGGCCAGTCCTCTTCTGGCTGTGCCGGGTGGAGATTATAACAGAACATGGCCAAGATGTTCAAATGTTCATAAATGACAAGCATGGTCGAATAATAATAAGGCAGAACAGTTGAAACTGGAGCAGCAGCATGGCCAGGTGGACTGGGGACAGCAAGGAGTCATCATGTCAGGTAGTCCTGGGGCATGGTCCTAGGGCTCAGGTCAGTTGAAACTGGAGCAGCAGCATGGCCAGGGGGACTGGGGACAGCAAGGAGTCATCATGTCAGGTAGTCCTGGGGCATGGTCCTAGGGGTCAGGTCCTCCGAGAGAGAGAAAGAAAGAGAGAAGGAGAGAATTAGAGAATGCACACTTAGATTCACACAGGACACCGAATAGGACAGGAGAAGTACTCCAGATATAACTAACTGACCCTAGCCCCCTGACACATAAACTACTGCAGCATAAATACTGGAGGCTGAGACAGGAGGGGTCAGGAGACACTGTGGCCCCATCCGAGGACAGCCCCGGACAGGGCCAAACAGGAAGGATATAACCCCACCCACTTTGCCAAAGCACAGCCCCCACACCACTAGAGGGATATCTTCAACCACCAACTTACCATCCTGAGACAAGGCTGAGTATAGCCCACAAAGATCTCGGCCACGGCACAACCCAAGGGGTGGGGGGGCGCCAACCCAGACAGGATGACCACAACAGTGAATCAACCCACTCAGGTGACGCACCCCTTCCAGGGACGGCATGAGAGAGCCCCAGTAGCCAGTGACTCAGCCCCTGTAATAGGGTTAGAGGCAGAGAATCCCAGTGGAAAGAGGGGAACCGGCCAGGCAGAGACAGCAAGGGCGGTTTGTTGCTCCAGAGCCTTTCCGTTCACCTTCCCACTCCTGGGCCAGACTACACTCAATCATATGACCCACTGAAGAGATGAGTCTTCAGTAAAGACTTAAAGGTTGAGACCGAGTTTGCGTCTCTGACATGGGTAGGCAGACCGTTCCATAAAAATGGAGCTCTATAGGAGAAAGCCCTGCCTCCAGCTGTTTGCTTAGAAATTCTAGGGAGAATTAGGAGGCCTGCGTCTTGTGACCGTAGCGTACGTGTAGGTATGTACGGCAGGACCAAATCAGAGAGATAGGTAGGAGCAAGCCCATGTAATGCTTTGTAGGTTAGCATTAAAACCTTGAAATCAGCCCTTGCTTTGACAGGAAGCCAGTGTAGAGAGGCTAGCACTGGAGTAATATGATCAAATTTTTTGGTTCTAGTCAGGATTCTAGCAGCCGTATTTAGCACTAACTGAAGTTTATTTAGTGCTTTATCCGGGTAGCCGGAAAGTAGAGCATTGCAGTAGTCTAACCTAGAAGTGACAAAAGCATGGATTAATTTTTCTGCATCATTTTTGGACAGAAAGTTTCTGATTTTTGCAATGTTACGTAGATGGAAAAAAGCTGTCCTTGAAATGGTCTTGATATGTTCTTTAAAAGAGAGATCAGGGTCCAGAGTAACGCCAAGGTCCTTCACAGTTTTATTTGAGACGACTGTACAACCATTAAGATTAATTGTCAGATTCAATAGAAGATCTCTTTGTTTCTTGGGACCTAGAACAAGCATCTCTGTTTTGTCCGAGTTTAATAGTAGAAAGTTTGCAGCCATCCACTTCCTTATGTCTGAAACACATGCTTCTAGCGAGGGCAATTTTGGGGCTTCACCATGTTTCATTGAAATGTACAGCTGTGTGTCATCCGCATAGCAGTGAAAGTTAACATTATGTTTTCGAATAACATCCCCAAGAGGTAAAATATACAGTGAAAACAATAGTGGTCCTAAAACGGAACCTTGAGGAACACCGAAATGTACAGTTAATTTGTCAGAGGACAAACCATTCACAGAGACAAACTGATATCTTTCCGACAGATAAGGTCTAAACCAGGCCAGAACTTGTCCGTGTAGACCAATTTGGGTTTCCAATCTCTCCAAAAGAATGTGGTGATCGATGGTATCAAAAGCAGCACTAAGGTCTAGGAGCACGAGGACAGATGCAGAGCCTTGGTCCGATGCCATTAAAATGTCATTTACCACCTTCACAAGTGCCGTCTCAGTGCTATGATGGGGTCTAAAACCAGACTGAAGCATTTCGTATACATTGTTTGTCTTCAGGAAGGCCGTGAGTTGCTGCGCAACAGCCTTCTCTAAAATTTTTGAGAGGAATGGAAGATTCGATATAGGCCGATAGTTTTTTATATTTTCTGGGTCAAGGTTTGGCTTTTTCAAGAGAGGCTTTATTACTGCCACTTTTAGTGAGTTTGGTACACATCCGGTGGATAGAGAGACGTTTATTATGTTCAACATAGGAGGGCCAATACACAGGAAGCAGCTCTTTCAGTAGTTTAGTTGGAATAGGGTCCAGTATGTAGCTTGAAGGTTTAGAGGCCATGATTATTTTCATCATTGTGTCAAGAGATATAGTACTAAAACACTTAAGCGTCTCTCTTGATCCTAGGTCCTGGCAGAGTTGTGCAGACTCAGGACAACTGAGGTTTGGAGGAATATGCAGATTTAAAGAGGAGTCCGTAATTTGCTTTCTAATAATCATAATCTTTTCCTCAAAGAAGTTCATGAATTTATCACTGCTAAAGTGAAAGTCATCCTCTCTTGGGGAATGCTGCTTTTTAGTTAGCTTTGCGACAGTATCAAAAAGGAATTTCGGATTGTTCTTATTTTCCTCAATTAAGTTAGAAAAATAGGATGATCGAGCAGCAGTAAGGGCTCTCCGGTACTGCACGGTACTCTCTTTCCAAGCTAGTCGGAAGACTTCCAGTTTGGTGTGGCGCCATTTCCGTTCCAATTTTCTGGAAGCTTGCTTCAGAGCTCGGGTATTTTCTGTGTACCAGGGAGCTAGTTTCTTATGAGAAATATTTTTAGTTTTTAGGGGTGCAACTGTATCTAGGGTATTGTGCAAAGTTAAATTGAGTTCCTCAGTTAGGTGGTTAACTGATTTTTGTCCTCTGGCGTCCTTGGGTAGACAGAGGGAATCTGGAAGGACATCAAGGAATCTTTGTGTTGTCTGTGAATTTATAGCACGACTTTTGATGTTCCTTGGTTGGGGTCTGAGCAGATTATTTGTTGCAATTGCAAACGTAATAAAATGGTGGCCCGATAGTCCAGGATTATGAGGAAAAACATTAAGATCCACAACATTTATTCCATGGGACAAAACTAGGTCCAGTGTATGACTGTGACAGTGAGTGGGTCCAGAGACATGTTGGACAAAACCCACTGAGTCGATGATGGCTCCGAAAGCCTTTTGGAGTGGGTCTGTGGACTTTTCCATGTGAATATTAAAGTCACCAAAGATTAGAATATTATCTGCTATGACTACAAGGTCTGATAGGAATTCAGGGAACTCAGTGAGAAACGCTGTATATGGCCCAGGAGGCCTGTAAACAGTAGCTATAAAAAGTGATTGCGTAGGCTGCATAGATTTCATGACTAGAAGCTCAAAAGACGAAAATGTATTATTATTTTTTTTTGTAAATTGAAATTTGCTATCGTAAATGTTAGCAACACCTCCGCCTTTGCGGGATGCACGGGGGATATGGTCACTAGTGTAGCCAGGAGGTGAGGCCTCATTTAAAACAGTCAATTCATCAGGCTTAAGCCATGTTTCAGTCAGGCCAATCACATCAAGATTATGATCAGTGATTAGTTCATTGACTATAATTGCCTTTGAAGTAAGGGATCTAACATTAATTAGCCCTATTTTGAGATGTGAGGTATCATGATCTCTTTCAGTAATGACAGGAATGGAGGTGGTCTTTATCCTAGTGAGATTGCTAAGGCGAACACCGCCATGTTTAGTTTTGCCCAACCTAGGTCGAGGCACAGACACGGTCTCAATGGTGATAGCTGAGCTGACTACACTGACTCTGCTTAGTGACAGACTCCACTACGCTGGCAGGCTGGCTAACAGCCTGCTGCCTGGCCTGCACCCTATTTCATTGTGGAGCTAGAGGAGTTAGAGCCCTGTCTATGTTGGTAGATAAGATGAGAGCACCCCTCCAGCTAGGATGGAGTCCGTCACTCCTCAGCAGGTCAGGCTTGGTCCTGTTTGTGGGTGAGTCCCAGAAAGAGGGCCATTTATCTACAAATTCTATCTTTTGGGAGGGGCAGAAAACAGTTTTCAACCAGCGATTGAGTTGTGAGACTCTGCTGTAGAGCTCATCACTCCCCCTAACTGGGAGGGGGCCAGAGACAATTACTCGATGCCGACACATCTTTCTAGCTGATTTACACGCAGAAGCTTGGTGATCTCTGACTGTTTCATCCTAACATCGTTGGTGCCGACGTGGATAACAATATCTCTATACTCTCTACACTCGCCAGTTTTAGCTTTAGCCAGCACCATCTTCAGATTAGCCTTAACGTCGGTAGCCCTGCCCCCTGGTAAACAGTGTATGATCGCTGGATGATTCGTTTTAAGTCTAATACTGTGGGTAATGGAGTCGCCAAAAACTAGAGTTTTCAATTTGTCAGAGCTAATGGTGGGAAGCTTCGGCGTCTCAGACCCCGTAACGGGAGGAGTAGAGACCAGAGAAGACTCGGCCTCTGACTCCGACCCGCTGCTTAATGGGGAAAACCGGTTGACAGTTTCTGTCGGCTGAATGAGCGACACCGTTTGAGCGTTCCTACAGCATTTCCTTCCAGAAACCGTGAGAAAGTTGTCCGGCTGCGGGGACTGTACCAGGGGATTTATACTACTATCTGTACTTACTGGTGGCACAGACGCTGTTTCATCCTTTCCTACACTGAAATTACCCTTGCCTAACGATTGCGTCTGAAGCTGTGCTTGTAGCACAGCTATCCTCGCCGTAAGGCGAGTACAGCGACTGTAATTAGAAGGCATCATGTGAATGTTACTACTGGCCGATTAATTAGGGCCAATTTCAAGTTCTCATAACAATCGGAAATCTGAATTTTTGGGCATGTTACGACGTTGTATTTTTAGTTGTCACTCTGAAATTTCCCCTGATGTTGATCCCTGTACAGGGATCGCAGCCATAAGAGGATTTATTTAACTGACTTGCCTAGTTAAATAAAGGTATAAAAAAAACGGCAAATCGGCGGCCCAAAAATACAGATTTCCGATTGTTATGAAAACTTGAAATCGGCCCTAATTAATCGGCCATTCCGATTAATCGGTCAACCTCTAATATGGATTACCTTAACGTTGGGACAGGACAGCCCCCACACCTACTTCTGAAGTGTCCACTTCCACCACGAAGGGCAGCGTAGGATCTGGATGTTTAAGCAACGGAGGTGAAACAAGCCTTCACCTTGAGGTGAGGTGATCAAGCTAAAGTTCTTAATGAATTGGCGGTAAAAGTTGGCAAATCCCAAAAACATTGTAAACCCTTTTATGGTGGTTGGGACTGGACATGACCTGACAGCATCCACCTTCCTCTCATTCATTATGACTCCTTGCGGGCCAATATGGTAACCCAGAAAGGAGACCTCCTCCTGATGGAATTGGCACTTCTCTGCCTTAACTTACAGGTGGTTGGCCAGGAGGCATTCCAGGACTACTCGGACGTAAGCAATGTGCTTCTCCAAGGTAGTCGAGTAGACCAGGATGTCATCGATATAGATGACCACCTGGCGTCCGAGCATGTCCCGGAACACCTCGTTGACGAATGCCTGGAACACTGACCGAGCATTAGCTAATCCAAAAGGCACCACCAAGTACTCGTAGTGACCGGACATCGTTCTGAAGGCCATCTTCCATTCATCCCCCTCCCGGATGCGGATCAAATTGTAGGTACTCCGCAGATCCAACTTGGTGACAAAACGGGCCCCGCGGAGCTGTTCAATCGTGGCCGGCACCAAGGGCAGAGGGTAGCGGTACTTTGTGGTGATGGAATTCAAATTTCTGTAATCGATGCATGGGCGCAATCCTCCGTCCTTCTTGGCCACGAAGAAGAAGCCTGCTGACGCAGGGGAGTTGGATGTGCAAATGAAACCCTGCTGGAGGGCCTCCTGGATGTACTCCTCCATAGCCTTGGTTTCGGCCACTGACAGAAGATAGATGCAGAGCCTGTAAGCAGGTCGATGGCACAGTCCCAGGAGCGATGAGGAGGGAGACAGGTGGCGCGGGTCTTGAAAAAAACATCCCGAAGATCTTGGTATACCTCCAGGATGTTGGGCTGAAGGGCAACTGCAGGGCTCTCAAGCAATGTTGAACCACAGGGAAAAGGTAAGCAGGTCTTCCGGCATTCGGGTGCCCAGTCGGTGATTATGAGTGGGTATGAGGTGGGTATGAGGTAATGTTAAGGGAGGAAGCAAGGGCCTGGTCGATAAAATTCCCCACGGCACCGGAGTCCACTAGAGCTCTAGAAACAAAACATGAACGGACAGCCAACCAGTGAAATCGTACTAGGGTTGATCTGTGGTTGTCTCTCTGCTCCTGTGGACCCCCGTTTAGAACGAATCGGACACCGTTGAATCTGGTGCCCATCCTGTTCATAATAAGGACAGAGCCCCAGCTGTCTAGGATGGCATCGCTCAGCCGTGGAGAAACGTGTGGCCCCCAGCTCCATGGGTTCAGGCTCTGAGAGAGGCGATGGGGGCATGCATGGTGCTCCCGAAGAAGGTTATCCAGACAGGTGGCCATCGCGATGAGGGCATCCAAGGATATGTTGTCGTCTCGGCACGCCAACTACATCTGGACCTCTTCGCGCAGTCCTCTTCTGAATAGGCTGTGGAGCGCCAGCTCATTCCATCCGCTGGATGCTGCCACCGTCTGAATGGTAAGCGCGTACTCCACCATGGTCTGGACATCCTGCCGTAGTTGGAGTAGGCACTCACCCCCCTCTCTGGTCGAAGACCCCCCTGAACCCAGCTCTTCCTCTCCTCTCTCCCAGACGGCCGTGGCTCAGTCCTAGGTGGTGGTGGCAGCTCCCATCTGATGAGCGAAATAGAGGGAGCACTGGAGTAGGAAGCCACGGCATTTCAATGGAGTCCTGTCATATTTGTCCTGAAGGGACAATCAGGTATTGCTGACCAGGACGGACTACTGGATGGGCAGGGGTACTGGCTCGCTGGGTCGACTTGTGGTAGAGAATCTTCCGTTGTTTGGAGATGACACCCCTTGAGTAATGGTGACTCGTTGAAGAACATGGAGGACCTTATCCATAGCCATCACCAAATGAGCCAGCTGGTCATGGTGTTGAAGAAGTAGGTGTCCCTGTTTGCTGACCATCTGGGAGAGGTCTTGGTTAACTGCTGCATCCATTTGTTGAGGTAGCGTTCTGTAATGTAGACGCAGGGAGTCAGGAAGCAGGTGCAGTTAGTGAGTTTAATAATAACATAAAAAATACTACCTGATGACTGACAACAAAAGAGTGCTATATAAAGGGTATGTAATAAAGGGAGTAATGAAGTCCAGGTGTGACTGATGATGAGACGCATGTGTGCGTAATGATTGTTGCAGGAGTTTCCTCAACAACCAGGAGCATTGAAGAGCGAAGCTAAACTTCTCTGCTGTTTTGGTCCCATAGTGTGGGGTCAATTTCACGCCATATGTATCGAATTCAAAATAAAATACATCGTGAACATGAAAAATAAAGTTGAGAATGTACACATATTTTCAAGGATGGAATAAATGGAATGATGGAATGAAATAAATGTTGAAATCAAAAACCAAACAATTGAAAGTAAAATGTATAGAATTGTAAACAAAAATAAGACATCAAAGCAAAACCCCAAAACTTAAGGCGAGAGCAAAACTCTGACAAATTATAAAAAATGTTTTTTGAAAAGAATGCAAAAATCATTTTCGGTTAAACTTTCCCAGCCACAAATCCTATTGAATACATTTTGCCCACACTCATACTTGAATGTACTGCCTTTTGGTTACGCTACTCGTATCTTTTCTTTCAATGTTTCTTTGCTTTCCCTGCCAGTCTTTTCAATTGATAATTTTCTGTGAAGAACGGGGTTTAGAGGGAGGGGGGAGTCTCCATTGATGAATCTCCATTGGTCCGCTAGTTTTGGAGTGACGGTTCGTCTTAACCCAATCAATGAACATGATAGACAGGCTTTTTTTCTATTGCCTACTTAAGTACTAATTCTACTTCTCAGAGAGTTCAGTGTGTCAAATCAGAGGGCCTGTTGTCCGGACCTCTGGCAGTCTCTATGGGGTATGACAGGGTTCAATTCTCGGGCCGACTCTTTTCTCTGTATATATCAATGATGTCGCTCTTTCTGCGGGTTATTCCTTGATCCAGCTCTACGCAAACAACACCGTTCTGTATACATCTGGCCCTTCTTTGGACACTGTGTTAACAAACCTCTAAAACGAGCTTCAATGCCATACAACACTCCTTCCATGGCCTCCAACTGCTCTTAAATGCTAGTAAAACTAAATGCATGCTCTTCAACCGATCCCCGCCTGCCCGACCAGCATCAATACTCAGACTTAGAATATGTAGACAACTACAAATAAATAGGTGTCTGGCTAGACTGTAAACTTTCCTTCCAGACTCATATTAAGCATCTCCAATCCAAAATGTAATGTAGAATCCGCTTCCTATTTCGCAACAAAGCCTCCTTCACTCACTCTGCCAAACATACCTTCGTAAAACTGACTATCCTACCGTTCCTCGACTTTGGCGATGTCATTTACAAAATAGCCTCCAACACTCTACTCAGCAAACTGGATGCAGTCTATCACAGTGCCATCCGTTTTGTCACCAAAGCCCCATATACCACCCACCACTGCGACCTGTATGCTCTCGTTGGCTGGCCCTCGCTTCATATTCGTTGCCAGACACACTGGCTCCAGGTCATCTATAAGTCTCTGCTAGGTAAAGCACCGCCTTATCTCAGCTCACTGGTCACCATAACAACACCCACTTGTAGCATGCGCTCCAGCAGGTATATCTCACTGGTCATCCCGAAAGCCAACACCCACTTTGGCCGCCTTTCCTTCCAGTTCTCTGTTGCCAATGACTGGAACGAATTGCAACAATCACTGAAGTTGGAGACTTATATCTCCCTCACTAACTTCAAGCATCCGCTATCTGAGCAGCTTACTGATCGCTGCAGCTGTACATAGCCCATCTGTAAATAGCCCACCCAACTACCTACCTCATCCCCATAAAGTTTTTATTTACTTTTTTCTCTTTTGCACACCAGTATTCTACTTGCCCATCTTCATCTGCACATCTATCACTTCAGTGTTAATTTGCGAAATTGTAATTACTTCACTACTATGGCCTATTTATTGCCTTACCTCCTTACTCCATTTGCACACACTGTATATATATTTTTCTATTGTGTTATTGACTGTACTTTTGTTTATCCTGTGTGTAACTCTGTGTTGTTTTTTGTCACACTGCTTTGCTTTATCTTGGCCAGGTCGTAGTTGTAAATGAGAACTTGTTCTCAACTAGCCTACATGGTTAAATAAAGGTGAAATAAAAAAATGAAAATAAAAAGTAGATGTCTGATGTCACCAGTACGAGCCAAGTCTCCCCCTGTGCCCTCATGTCCTGAACATGGTGAACCAGTTACCAACACCTACGCTGAACGTTGTGCATCAGGTAACTCATATGTTTACCTAAGTAGTTAGATGGTTTGTCATCAATGTTATAGATATTAGATTTAATGACAAACCATCTAACTACTTAGGTGTTGGTAACTGGTTCGCCATGTTCAGGACATGAGGGCACAGGTGGGATGATTTGGTGCGTAGTGGTGACGTCAGACCGTCTACTTAAGTAGGAAATAGAAAAAGAGCCTATCTATCATGTTCATTGATTGGGTTAAGACGAACCGTCACTCCAAAACTAGCGGACCAATGGAGACTCATTGTCAAAATACACATTTGGACACACCTACTCATGACAGTGTTTTATTTATTTATGACTATTTTCTGCATTGTAGAATAATAGTGAAGATGTACAAAACTATGAAAGGACACATATTAAATATGTAGTAACCAAAAAAGTATTAAACAAATCAAAATATATTCTATATTTGAGAGTCTTCAAAGTAGCCACTCTTTGCCTTGATGACAGCTTTGCACACTCCTGTCATTCTCTCAACTAACTTCATGAGGTACCTGGAATGCATTTCAATTTAAAGGTGTGCCTAGTTAAAAGTTAATTTGTGGAATTTCTTTCAGTCAACCTACCAGGGTATTTACAAACAGCACAGGAATGAAATCATCAACATGTATTGATCACACCTTTATTAATGCTGCATACTTTTGCTTTAAAGCAGTATCCAAATCCACAGGATGTAGTGATCACAATATATCAGCCATGTCTAGGAAAACCAAAGTTCCAAAGGCAGGGCCTAATATAGTGTATAAGCGGTCATAGAATAAGTTTTGTAGTGAGTCATATGTTTGTATTTGTATTTATTATAGATCCCCATTATACTCTTCCTGGGGTCCGTCAAGATTAAGGCAGTTATACAATTTGACAAACATTACAATACATTCATTACAGAATTCACAACACACTAAGTGTGTGCCCTCAGGCCCATACTCCACTACTACATATTTACAACGCAAAATCCATGTGCACGTGTGTGTATAGTGCGTATGTTATCGTGTGTGTGTATATGCATGTGTCTGTGCCTATGTTTGTGTTGCTTCACAGTCCCCGCTGTTCCATAAGGTGTATTTTTACCTGATTTTTAAATCTGATTCTACTGCTTGCATCAGTTAACTGATGTGGAACATCAGTTACCTGATGTAGAATAGAGTTCCATGTAGTCATGGCTCTATGTAGGACTGTGTGCCTCCCATAGTCTGTTCTGGACTTGGGTACTGTGAAGAGACCTCTGGTGGCATGTCTTGTGGGGTATGCATGGGTGTCCGATCTGTGTGTTAGTATTTTAAACAGACAGCTCGATACACCTCTTACAAAAACAAATAATGATGAAGCCAATCTCTCTTCCACTTTGAGCTGTGAGAGATTGACATGCATGTCATTAATGTTAGCTCTCCGTACACTTTTAAAGGCCAGTTATGCCGCCCTGTTCTGAGCCAACTGCAATTTTCCTAAGTCCCTCTTTGTGGCACCTGATCACAGGACCTGCCTTGTTGATAGTGTTGTTGAGAAGGCAGAGCAGCGCTTTATCATGGACAGATTTCTCCCCATTTTAGCTACTGTTGTATCAATATGTTTTGACCATGACAGTTTACAAGATACAATATTTAGTTGAGGTTTAGGGTTTAGTGAATAATTTGTCCCAAATACAATGCTTTGAAGTTTGGAAATGTTTAGGACTAACTTATTCCTTTCCGAAACTAACTGCAGCTCTTTGTTAAGTGTTTCAGTCATTTCTGTCGCTGTAGTAGCTGAAGTGTATAGTGTTGAGTCATCTGCATACATAGACACACTGGCCTTACTCAAAGCCAGTGGCATTAGTAAAGATTGAAAAAGCAAGGGGCCTAAACAGCTACCCTGGGGATGAGGCTAGGTTTAGCATTGAGCTGGGAGTGGACATGAACTTAGGGTTAAGGCCTCAACTCTAGACAATTCATGAATCTGCCCCTCCCCCCACCACATGGCAGAAAGGTAGGCTGACCTAGAGTTAGTGTGCTTTTGAGTGACATTAGCAAAACGCCTACATTTGACCATGTGAATTTAACTATTCCTACAGAGAACCAGGCTTTTTTTCCATAGAAAAGCAAAACCTACAGCCCTCACATAACTACGTATGACGCCCCCTTTGACTGCTATTGAGCTAGCTAACCGTCCTTGCAAACAACTAATCATGACCTTATAGGGATGCCTTGTGTTGAGGTTCAGTTTCCTTTGGAAACAGAAAGTGTGTTACATTTCAAGTCAATCGACCCAAAAGCATTTTTGACCTCTTGCAGTTCTAGAAACTAAAGAGAGCCTTGTAATATGTTTATTATTTTCCAATAGAAAAAATACAGAGACACAAACATTGACATTAATTGTACTGTTGAATGAGATGGCAAATTTAGAGGACAAAACAAAATTTAACTCACACAGAATTATAAAAATGTTTTAAAAAATCCTAGGTGGTACATATTATAAGAAGACAGCTTATGGTCATTACACACAGTGTAGTTAAACCAAAAGTACATATTGAGTGAAGTACAGTTCAAATCCCTGAGCTGACAAGGTACAAATCTGTCGTTCTGCCCCTGAACAGGCAGTTAACCCACAGGCCGTCATTGAAAATAAGAATTTGTTCTTAACTGACTTGCCTAGTTAAATAAAGGTAAAATAAAAAAAAAAAAGTAATCAACAATGAGAGCCCAGTAAACATGTAATTTAGGATATGTCCAAAATAAGTGGGTTAAAGTCCCTTCCTCCTGCTTGAACGTCTCACACAGTGGTGAGGTGTCTGGGAATATTTTATGCAGTTTCACTTTTGAGTAATGTAACCTGTGTATCACCTTAAACTGAACAAGGTTGTGTCTGGCATTCACTGAACTGTGATTTATATTCCTGAGAGCTCCTACTCCGTCCTCATCTGAGATTTATGAACCAAGTTCCTGCTCCCAAGGCGTTTTAGTAGTGTATGCGGATACCTCTTTGTGGTCATAGTCTATGATAGTCTAGTGACCAACCCTTTTGAATGAGGTTTGACAAGGATAAGGCTATCTAATGTAGGATTATTTGGCTTAATGCCATACTGTGGAATATGTGTCCTTAAGAAACTGTGTTGCTGGCATGTTAAACTTACCCTGTAACTGTTGAAATGAAGCTAAATGACCATCCATGTACAAGTTATTGATTGTTGTGAGCCCCATCTCCCTCCACTGTGAAAACACCAAATCATCCAATACAGGGTGGAAAGCAGTGGGTATGTTAAGAAAATACCTAATCTGTTTCCACTCGGGTTCCCGAGTGGCGCAGTGGTCTAGCACTACATCTCAGTGAGTCCTCTTCATAACAAAGCTCTTAGTTTCTAGAACTGCAAGACCAAAAATAGTTTGTGTAGATTGACTTCAGATTTCATAGGCCGGGTCCCCCGGTCACAAATATGTACAATATGGTAATATTAAACCATTTTAGTTCTGCGAAACCGCCCCTATGACCCCCAATTAAGTCACTTCCTGTAAATAGACAGATAGACAGACACTACAGACCCTGTGATTGGGAGTTCGATTCCAGGCTGTATCACAACCGGCTGTGATTGGGAGTCCCATAGGGCGGCGCACAATTGCCCCAACGTCGTCCGGGTTAGGGTTAGGGTTTGGCCGGGGTAGGCCATCATTGTAAGTAAGAATTTGTTCTTAACTGACTTGCCTAGTTAAATAAATGTTAAATATGAATTTGTTTCAATATTGAGCAGAGCTCAACAAAACACATATATTCCATAGCACACTCTCTAGCGCCCCCCTGTTATGAATTCTGAAGAGGATATTGGTATAAAATGTTTGTCTGTCTGCCCAACTTTCTGCATGTGGACCTTCCTGCGGAGGGTCTGCTGTCCGAACCTCTGGCAGTCTCTATGGGGGTGCCACAGGGTTCAATTCTTGGACCGACTCTCTTCTCTGTATATATCAATGATGTCGCTCTTGCTGCTGGTGAGTCTCTGATCCACCTCTACGCAGACGACACCATTCTGTATACTTCTGGCCCTTCTTTGGACACTGTGTTAACAACTCTCCAGACAAGCTTCAATGCCATACAACTCCTTCCATGGCCTCCAATTGCTCTTAAATACAAGTAAAACTAAATGCATGCTCTTCAACCGATCGCTGCCTGCACCTGCCCGCCTGTCCAACATCACTACTCTGGACGGCTCTGACTTAGAATACGTGGACAACTACAAATACCTAGGTGTCTGGTTAGACTGTAAACTCTCCTTCCAGACCCACATCAAGCATCTCCAATCCAAAGTTAAATCTAGAATTGGCTTCCTATTTCGCAACAAAGCATCCTTCACTCATGCTGCCAAACATACCCTTGTAAAACTGACCATCCTACCAATCCTCGACTTCGGCGATGTCATTTACAAAATAGCCTCCAATACCCTACTCAACAAATTGGATGCAGTCTATCACAGTGCAATCCGTTTTGTCACCAAAGCCCCATATACTACCCACCATTGCGACCTGTACACTCTCGTTGGCTGGCCCTCGCTTCATACTCGTCGCCAAACCCACTGGCTCCATGTCATCTACAAGACCCTGCTAGGTAAAGTCCCCCCTTATCTCAGCTCGCTGGTCACCATAGCATCACCCACCTGTAGCACACGCCCCAGCAGGTATATCTCTCTGGTCACCCCCAAAACCAATTATTTCTTTGGCCGCCTCTCCTTCCAGTTCTCTGCTGCCAATGACTGGAACGAACTACAAAAATCTCTGAAACTGGAAACACTTATCTCCCTCACTAGCTTTAAGCACCAACTGTCAGAGCAGCTCACAGATTACTGCACCTGTACATAGCCCACCTATAATTTAGCCCAAACAACTACCTCTTTACCTACTGTATTTATTTTATTTATTTTGCTCCTTTGCACCCCATTATTTTTTATTTCTACTTTGCACATTCTTACACTGCAAATCTACCATTCCAGTGTTTTACTTGCTATATTGTATTTACTTTTCCACCATGGCCTTTTTTTGCCTTTACCTCCCTTATCTCACCTCATTTGCTCACATCGTATATAGGCTTGTTTATACTGTATTATTGACTGTATGTTTGTTTTACTCCTTGTGTAACTCTGTGTCGTTGTATGTGTCGAACTGCTTTGCTTTATCTTGGCCAGGTCGCAATTGTAAATGAGAACTTGTTCTCAACTTGCCTACCTGGTTAAATAAAGGTGTCTGTCTGTCTGCCTGTCTGTGTCTGCCTGTCTGTGTCTGCCTGTCTGTCTGTCTACTTGCAGGAAGTGACTTAATTGGGGGTCATAGGGCCGGTTTCACAGGACTACACAAACTATTTTTGGTCTTGCAGTTCTAGAAACTAAGAGCTTTGTTATGAAGAGGATATTGGTCAAAACACACACACTCACAGACAATGCAAGACAAACACCCCAGTCTTGCACTGACATCAAGGTCAGTTCCTCAGCACTGAATTGGCCTTGATGTCTTACTGCTGCCTATCTCAGGCACACAGACACACACACACACTCATCTTATTGAAACAACGTCTCATCACTTTCTCTCTCGCACACAATACAATGGCTTGACATCCCATAATTTCTCCTCCTAAAAACCTCAACAGCCTACCGATAAGCCTTTCCTAGGAGACCAGCCTGTAAGGAATGGGTTGTGTAAGAGGAAAATGCGTCGAGACATGGCCAGGGACAGGCCAAACTGAACAGGCTCTAATGCTAATCTAATCTCATTTTAGCTTAGTTAATTTATTGTTCTCTCTACCTGGCCCCTATTTGTTATATATTTGAGTTCTATGTCTTGTATTTCTATTCAATGGAGATTCTCCATTGAAAGAGCTTTTTAGTTCAGGACTAGGCTTAATCTGTGTCTGGGAAACCAGCCTGTCGTGTACTGTAGAATATATTTATACATTTGTGTGTGTGTGTGTGTCTAGCGGACCTGTTTGACATCCTGCTGCCTATGCTGAACATCTACCAGGAGTTTGTGAGGAACCACCAGTACAGCCTGCAAGTGCTGGCCAACTGCAAGCAGAACCGAGACTTCGATAAGCTGCTGAAGCAGTATGAGGCTAATGCTGCCTGTGAGGGCAGGATGCTGGAGACCTTCCTCACATACCCCATGTTCCAGGTAACACACACCACACACACATGCACACGCATCAGTAGCGGTTCCAAGCCCCCCCCAAAAAGCCCCATTCTGCACTAACAAATTTTATTCAGACATTTGGAACACAAATAAATAATCATAACATTTAAAACAATATAAATACAAAGACTCAAACATCAAAAAGTAGTAACAAAGACAAATAGAAACAAATGTGTGGATTTGGCACTCGAGCATCAATACATTACCCATCACCCAACACTGTCAACCAAGAGTCAAGACTAAACCAATTCACATTGGTGTGCAGACTGGTTTTGGATTATTCTTCACAATTTCACACAAACCAGAAAAGAAATGCAACAATATGTCTGTGAAACTATATATATTCATATTATGAATGAATTGTGGTTTCCTTCGTAGCATTTTCAAGTGTGACTAATTTTACTAATTGCATTAGTACTGTACAAATTTAGAGGTGCGATTCCCCCGCTCCCCCTCCCTCGGGCTTCCAGTGGAGAGACCTGAGGTGAACCTACCCCCCTGCCTCCCTATCTCATACTTCTGAGTGGGAGACCTTCCCAGGCAGTATTCTGCCTAGCTCACAAACTAGAATCAGGGCGCCCACTCCGACAAGGTTAATTGACCTACAGCAGTGACACAGTGACATCATTGACATAATGTGCAAATGAGCGATAGAAAATCGATCGCGCAAATGTGACCATTCTGATTTGTTCAACGCACACACACACACATGCACTCACACCACCACAAACCATATGTTCTGTAACGTATACGCTGGGAGTCGGAAAGCAAGTGCAGGTGGTGAGTTTAATATTAAACGGAACATCGAGCAATATAACAAACACGAGTAGCTTATAGACATGAAACACAAACAATACTGACTGGGGAAAGAACCTAAAGGGGTTGCCAGATATAGGGGAGGTAATAAGTGAGGTAATGGAGTCCAGGTGTGTCTGATGTGCAGGTGCGCGTAATGATTGATACCAGGTGTGTGTAATGATGGATCCCAGGACTGGTGGTTAGTATACCGGCGACATCGGACCCCTGAGGGGAGTAGCGGTAACGCACACTTATTCACACGTGCCTGCACACACGCAATGCATGCACACACTCACTCCAACACACAAATACATCCTCACATACCACATGTTCTAGGGACCATACACACTCACCTAGCAAATACCTACTTGTAGAACCCTATCTGTGGCCTTGCTCATAAACATTCAAACCATAAAGTCTCAATTAAATACCTCACCCTTCTCCCAATTACCCTCTATCTCTCTCTTCCTTTCTTCCTCTATTTGTTTTTCTCAGATTCCTCGTTACATCATCACTCTGCATGAGCTGCTGGCGCACACTCCGCACGAACACGTAGAGCGCAAGAGCCTGGAGTTTGCCAAGTCCAAACTAGAGGAGCTGTCAAGGTGTGTGTTTGTATGTGTGTGTTTATTTGTGGGTGTATCAATGAGTAAGAATACCTCAACACATTCAGGTATGAATTATCACCTCTTAGACATTTCATGTAGTATATCATGTTTGTGTGTTTCCTCAGGGTGATGCATGATGAGGTGAGTGATACAGAGAACATCCGTAAGAACCTGGCCATCGAGAGGATGATTGTAGAGGGATGTGATATACTACTGGACACCAGTCAGACCTTCGTCAGACAGGGTGAGCGTGCACACGTACACAGGTATATGCCCACACACATCAGAATTCACTTACACATTCATGACACAAACCATTGTTTATGTAACAGTATTTCTCATATCCATCTCAGTAACCTTGTGGTTAGACTGTCCTCCCCGTGATTGGAAGGTTGGGGGTTCAATCCCTGGTCGAGTCATACCAAAGAGTCTAAAAATGGGACTTGATACCTCTCTGCTTGGCATTAAGGAGATTGATTGGGGGTAAGGCCCTGCGATAAACTAGCGTCCTGTCCAGGGTCTGTTTTTGTACATCAAGCTGCCTCACGCTACAGAAACAGGAGATGGGCAGTTCTGGCTTGGACAAGGCTTTTTACATTTTTTCTCACACTCACCTCTCCCCACTCTTCCTGTCTCTCAACACCACCTCTTACTCCCTCCTCCCTCTCTCCCCCATTGCCCTCCCCCGCCAGGTTCTCTGATTCAGCTGCCGTCGGTGGAGAGGGGGAAGCTCAGTAAGGTGCGTCTGGGCTCTCTGTCTCTGAAGAAGGAAGGAGAGAGACAGTGCTTCCTGTTTACAAAACACTTTCTGATCTGCACACGCAGCTCAGGAGGCAAGCTGCACCTGCTCAAGGTGAGCCACACACACGCATATTACTGGCTATAATTCTCCACCCTTTTCCATCATATTGGTAGAATGAGTTTCCACCATTGTTAAATCCATGAGAGAATTTGTGTAATTGTACACTTTGGGAGAAAGGTGGAGAATTGGGACCTAGTCATATTTTAAGCACACAAAAAAAACACAAACAGTCGATGACCTCGGACCTCTCTCTGCAGCAAGGTGGAGTCCTATCTCTGATAGAATGTACCCTCATAGAAGAAACAGAGAACAGCGACGACGACTGTGAGTAGTGTGTGTGTTAACCAACCCCAGTCCTTTAGATCTATGCAGTGACTCAGACAGGCTCATTAAGTCTCTGTCTCCATACAGGTTAATTCGTGTCAAAAGAGAAGTGTCCACAGATAAAGCTCTGGCTGACCCTCACATCCCTTCAAATACCAGCTAACAGCATTCCCTTTAAATGACACTCATGCTGATCCTATGGCATCTCTCATTCATTAACCTTACAGAGGGGTCTTTTCACTCACAGACTTCCAGGGACGGAACTTTGAGTGACCCACACACACACACACACACACACGCACACACACACACACACACACACACACACACACACACACTGCAGGGGTAAATGAGGTGGACCAGCTTATATCTTATTCATGTATTAATCTTTATCTCGTGTCATACCAAAATACACTGTCATCCTAGGTGACCCAATCTTCTCATTTTCTTTCTCACTCTCCCTTCCCTTGTTTTTAGCGAAGTCCAGTGGTGGTCAGGTATTCGGTCAGTTGGACTTTAAGCTGATCATCGAGCCGTCTGACTCACCCTCCTTCACTGTAGTCTTGTTGGCTCCCTCACGACAGGAGAAAGCTGCCTGGACCAGCGACATCAGCCAGGTAACTAACTCTCTCACTTTCTCTTTCTCTTTCTCGCTTTCTCTTCTTGGAATAATAACCGAACAACAAAAAGTTCACAAACAGCACTGTGTGTTTCCCTCTGGGTATCCCATGAGGCTTTGCAGGGAGTAAACAGAGTGGTTGGTTCCCCAGGGGTCAAACCCTGGTTTGTGCTTGGCTCATCCCCTTTAACCCAGTGTTCCCCCTACATGCACGCACGCACACACACACATGCATGCACACACACACACACTGCACCTCCACTGAGGCTTGGCTTGATTCTAAACAAAGATTAGGTCAAAGGAAAAGTTTTAAGAACAACATATCTTTCCTTAGGTTTTTGATACATTTCTTGTAAACCATAATTACATACGACCTCTTAGGATGTTGCTAATATATCAGATTGAGGTTTAGATTGATCTTTCACTCCACTTATCTGCACTAACTCTCCCTCTCCTCCCTTTTCCTCTATCTCTCTCGCCCTCTCTCTCTAGTGTATCGATAATATCCGCTGTAATGGTTTGATGACTAGTGTATTCGAGGAGAACTCCAAAGTCACCGTGCCTCACATGATCAAGTAAGAGCGCCCACATACAGTTGAAGTCAGAAATTTACATACACCTTAGCCAAATATATTTTAAATGTTTTTCACAATTCCTGACATTTAATCCTAGTAAAAATTCCCTGTCTTAGGTCAGTTAGTATCACCTCTTTATTTTAAGAATGTGAAATGTAAGAATAATATTAGAGAATTATTTATTTCAGCTTTTCTTTCTTTCATCACATTCCCAGTGGGTCAGAAGTTTACATACAGATAATTAGTATTTGGTAGCAGTGCCTTTAAATTGTCTAACTTGGGTCAAATGTTTCGGGTAGCCTTCCACAAGCTTTCCACAATAACTTGGGTGAATTTTGGCCCATTCCTCCTGACAGAGCTGGTGTAAATGAGTCAGGTTTGTAGGCCTCCTTGCTCGCACACACCTTTTCAGTTCTGCCCACAAATGTTCTATAGGATTGAGGTCAGGACTTTGTGATGGCCACTCCAATACCTTGACTTTGTTGTCCTTAAGCCATTTTGCCACAACTTCAGGAAGTATGCTTGGGGTCATTGTCCATTTGGAAGACCCATTTGCGACCAAGCTTTATCTTCCTGACTGATCTCTTGAGATGTTGCTTCAGTATATCCGCATAATTTTCCTCCTTCATGACGCCATCTATTTTGTGAAGTGCACCAGTCCCTCCTGCAGCAAAGCACCCCCACAACATGATGCTGCCACCCCCGTGCTTCACAGTTGGGATGGTGTTCTTTGGCTTGCAAGCCTCCCCATTTTTCCTCCAAACATAACGATGGTCATTATGGCCAAACAGTTCTATTTTTGTTTCATCAGACTAGAGGACATTTCTCCAAAAAGTAGGATCTTTGTCCCCATGTGCAGTTGCAAACTGTAGTCTGGCTTTTATATGGTGGTTTTGGAGCAGTGGCTTCTTCCTTGCTGAGCGGCCTTTCTGGTTATGTCGATATAGGACTCGTTTTACTGTGGATATAGATATGTTTGTACCTGGTTCCTCCAGCATCTTCACAAGGTCCTTTGCTGTTGTTCTGGGATTGATTTGCACTTTTCGCACCAAAGTACGTTCATCTCTAGGAGACAGAACACGTCTCCTTCCTGAGCGGTATGACATCTGCGTGGTCCCATGGTGTTTATACTTGCGTACTATTGTTTGTACAGATGAACGTGGTACCTTCAGGCATTTGGAAATTGCTCCCAAGGATGAACCAGACTTGTGGAGGTCTACAATTGTTTTCTGAGATCTTGGCTGATTTCTTTTATTTTTCCCATGATGTCAAGCAAAGAGGCATTGGGTTTGAAGGTAGGTCTTGAAATACATCCACAGGTACACATCCAATTGACTCAAATGATGTCAATTAGCCTATCAGAAGCTTCTAAAGCCATGACATAATTTTCTGGAATTTTCCAAGCTGTTTAAAGACACAGTCAACTTAGTGTATGTAAACTTCTGACCCACTGGAATTGTGATAGAGTGAAATAATCTGTCTGTAATCAATTGTTGGAAAAATGACTTTTCATGCACAAAGTAGATGCCCTAACCGACTTGCCAAAACTCTAGTTTGTTAACAAGAAATGTGTGGAGTGGTTGAAAAACGAGTTTTAATGACTCCAACCTAAGTGTTTGCAAACTTCCGACTTAAACTGTATACTTTAACACATGTATGTGTCTGTCACACCTGCTTTTGCTCCAGTGTGTATGGCTTAGTTCTAACCCAGAGCTAACATACCTGAATATACCACTCAAAGTATTTATGAATAGTTTATCAGGTTTGTTACTTCTTGGCTGAAACGGGAGCCTGCACTTCCTCCAGGCCCAGGTGTGAGGAACACTGCCGTATTTAACACAGCTATTGTAAAAGCCACTGCTTTTTTGACTGAACCTCCTTAGTTGGTGGTGGTGTTCATTTTTTTAATGCAGATTTCTTGGCTATTTTCTTTGGACTTTTGTCCACAAATGTACCAACATTTATGATAAGTGGATTCCTTTCAGGTCACGCGCCTCTAACAAAGAGTACACTTCCCTTCAGCCTCATTCTGAACAGTGTTACTTCTTCATTTCTCAAAGGAAAAACCTCAACCAATTTCTAAAGACTTTTGACATCCAGTGGAAGCAATATGAACTGCAATCTGAATTCCCAATGAAAGCCCTATTGAAGAGTGACCGCAAAAATAAAATCTGAATGGTTTGTCCTCTGTGTTTCGCCTGCCAAATAAGTTCTGTTATAGTCACAGACATGATTCAAACAGTTTTAGAAACTTCAGAGTGTTTTCTATCCAAATATACTAATAATATGCATATCTTATCTTCTGCGCATGAGTAGCAGGCAGTTCAATTTGATCACGCTTTTCATCCAAAATTCCGAATGCTGCCCCCTATCCTAGAGAAGTTTATAGTTTATACAATAAAGGCAGTTATACAATTTTTAAAACATTACAATACATTCAGTACAGAATTCACAACACACTAAGTGTGTGACCTCAGGCCCATACTCCACAACGACATATCTACAATGAAAAATCCACGTGTGTGTGTGTGTGTGTGTGTGTGTATGCATGTGTCTGTGCCTGTGTGTTACTTCACAGTCCCCGCTGTTCCATAAAGTCTATTTTTATCTGCTTTTTGAATCTGATTCTACTGCTTGCATCAGTAACCTGATGTGGAATAGAGTTTAATTTAGTCATGGCTCTATGTAGTACTTTGCGCCTCCCATGGTCTATTCTGGACTTGGGGACTGTGTAGAGAACTCTGGTGACATGTCTTTTGGGGTATGCATAGTTGTCCAAGCTGTGTGCTAGTATTTTAAACAGACAGCTCAGTACCTTCAGTTTATCAATCTCTTACAAAATCAAGTAATGAGGAAGTCAATCTCTCTTCCACTTTGAGCCATGAGAGATTGACATGCATGTAATTAATGTTAGCTCTCGGTGTACTTTTAAGGGCCAGTCATGCCACCCTGTTCTGAGCCAACTGCAATTTCCCATTATCCCCCTTTGTGGCACCTGATCACACGACTCAAAGCCAGTGGCATCTCATTAGTAAAGATTGAAAAAAGCAAGGTGCCTAAACAGCTACCCTGGGGAATTCCTGCTTCTACCTGCATAATGTTTGAGAGGCTTCCATTAAAAAACACCCTCTGTGTTCTGTTAGACAAGTAGCTCTTTATCCACATTATAGCAGGGGGTGTAAAGCCATAAGACATACGTTTTTCCAAAAAGACTATGATCTATAATATTAAAAGCTTCACTGAAGTCTAACAAGACAGCCCCCAGAATCAATTTCTCTCATCAATTTCTCTCAGTCAATGCGTGCTGAAAGTCTGTTGTCAATTTGTTTACTATGAAATAACATTGTATCTGGTCAAACACACATTTTTTTCAGAAGTTTACTAAGTGTTTGTAACATTGTGATATGTGCAAACAAATATTTGTGCTATGAAACTAAATAAATCCTGCACTCTGACCCACAAAACTCCTTTGATCGATTGATTTATAGTGTTAGACAAAGCAAGGAAAGTGAATTTGAAAACGTGATGTAGTTTTATTGGCATTTGCAGCGGTTGTCGGTAAGTAATTCATCTGCTAGCTTCTGACATGACTTACTGCAACTTTAAGTGTTTATCCATACTTAAAACTTCTGTGTGAGTAAATCCTAGCAATCCAATGATTAGATCACCAGTGATTGTGTGTGTGTGTGTGTCCGTCCATCAGATCTGATATGCGCCTCCATAAAGATGATGTTGACATTTGCTTCAGCAAGACACTCAACTCCTGCAAGGTCCCACAGATTCGCTACGCCAGCGTGGAGCGGCTGCTGGAAAGGCTGACGGACTTGCGCTTCCTCTCCATCGACTTCCTCAACACCTTCCTCCACACCTACCGTATCTTCACTACTGCTGCCGTGGTCATGGATAAACTGACTGACATCTACAAGAAACCTTTCACCTCTATACCTGTCAGGTAATACACGAGAGAGAACATGCATGACATACACACATTCACAGAAAAGCGCACACACATACATTTTCATGTTACAGAGGGTTGAGTTTTCTCTAAACCTCTCACCTCATTATATCTCCTGTTATTCTCTCTATCCAGTTTTATTGGTGTTTTGTGTGTGTGTGTGTGTGTGTGTGTTGTATGAGAGAGAGAGAGAGAGAGAGAGTGAGAGAGAGACTGAGTGTTTTGTGACCTTTCCACTTGGCTGTTTCAGCCCCAGAACCGAGGGTGAGTGGTGTAGGACCACTTGTGGCCCAGGGGCTAATTGAACGAAACACAACAATTTTACTGCTAGCAAAACAGATGCTTGAAAAATGTTTCATTTTGCCAAAACATTTGCCAAGACAGTGTTTTGTGTGTATGCATTTTTCTGCCCAGACCTAATGATCCTCTCAACTGGAAAGTCTGTGCCTCTTTTCCTATCTTTTTCCTGTGTCCAGCGCAGGTGTGTGTAGGCCAACTCCTGGATGACCTCATTACCAGAGAACATAGACCAGAAACAACAGCAGAGACCCACACACCTACAGTATATGACAGGGTGTATTTGCTCCTAGACACTGATCTCGTCAGTTTGGCATTTTCCCCACTAATTGTTAAGGTTAGAATTGGGGGAGGGTAAGACGATCCTAGATCTGTACCTAAGGCACATGAGGTTGGTGGCACCTTAATTGGGGAGGACAGGCTCGTGGTAATGGCTGGAGCGGAATCAGTGGAATGGTATCAAACATATGGTTTTCATTTGTTTGATTCCATTCCATTTGCTTCGTTCCAGCCCTTATTATGAGCCGTCCTCCCCTCAGCAGCCTCCACTGACCTAGGGGAGTCTTCACCCTGGAGCATAATGAATTCACACATAGTTTCAACATGAAACGGCTTTGATGTCCTGTGATCATTGTCAGTTCTATATAAATAAACGTATATGTTGTCCTGACCTTCACTCCTCCATCCTCCACCTTTCCCATCACCTTCATCCCCCCTCACCCATCCCCTCTTCTCACTCCATCCCCTCCTCTCTCATCCTCACCCCATCACCCCTTGCCCATCCCCTTCTCTCACCCCTCCATCCGTTATATCCCTTTCCTCTCCATCCCCCCTCCACAGGGTACAGTACCACTCATTTGACCGCCTGTCCATCACGTCCATCTGTCCTGACTACAGCCTGAAGATCAGGAAGATAGCCCTGGATCAGTCCAAGTAACACAATCTGCCTCTCTCTCTCCCTCCCCCTCTGCTTTATCCCTTGCTCTTTCTCTTTCTGTCCCTGGACTTGTCCAAGTACCTCTCTCTTGTGTTCTCTCCTCCTCTCCCCTCTCTCTCGCTCTTTCTCATCTTTCCTTACTTTTGTATCTTTTCACTGCACCTTTTCTTTTAGAGGAGACTTCAAGGCTATTTTGCTCTTTACTCCGCTCCCTTTCCCTGTCCTTCGCTCAATGTCTCTGTCCTTAGTTTTCTTTCTCCCTCCCTCTAGCATCTTCCGTCTGCATATTCTCCCTTCTGACTACTGTGGAAGACCACTGGGCTCTTTCCCTCTCTGTCTGTGTGTCACTTAGTGCTGAGCGATTAACAGAAATGTCGGTTAATTTTTGTTTTTTAAAACAACATATTGACTGACATTGGTTGAATTATTTTAATCCCATTTAATTTTTTTTCTCTCTCTGAGCTGAATGCGCACACTGTAGTTTCTCTACAGATAAATCAGATCATGCACGAACTGTGCGATGTACTGATGTGGGGAGTTGTAGTTTCCAACAGGCCAATGTTCTACATAGTTTAGTGATGAAAATGTGATAATTAACTACAAATAACCATAGTCCATAATAATGTTTATTCTTACGCCTGCTACATAAGAGACAGAAGAATGTGCGATCAAGAGGGGATACATAGAGAGCAGTTGCTTCTTGAGGTATTCGTATTCAGCAGTCATATTGGTATGCCTTATTTACTTTAAAGAACTACTGAAATAATGGTTTTGTCAGACAGCATAGGTAGTAGCTCTATAGGGATGAGATGAGGACTTGGAGTGAAATTAAAGTCATCAAATAAAACAAATGTAATATACACAACAACTGAAATATTTTATTGAAGTAATGTGAATAACTGATGGTTAATGATAAGCAGTCATGAGCAGTCAGTATCATCATCAGTGTCTCCAAGGTGGCATAGCAGTTCAGACGTCTTTTGTCCTCGTCTTGTCGTGTCCTGTATATATATATATATTTACAACTTTTTTATATACATTTTATTTTTATTTTCCATCAACTCATCTTCAAAACACTCTCCTGCAACCCGCCTCACCAATTTATATTTATAAAAAAGTATTATTTACCTCAAATCTGTAATCCTCCAAGAAGCTAGCCAGAAACTCCAAGAAGCTAGTCTGAAACTAGCCAGAAGCTAATCCAGAAGCTAATCAGAAGCTAGTTCAGAAGCTAGTTAGCTTCTTTACTGGCAAATCGTTAGTATTCAGCTAATATTTGTGCAGAAACTAAATAAATCCACGGATTTGATTTATATAATAATTTATATATAATATTTATATTATTGTGGTCATCAGCTATCCTTTAACTCGAAAATCTATCACCAGTTCTGTACGGCGCTGCGCGGCTCGGAACGGAACATACTGGACCAATTTTTCTCTCCATGTCCCTGGATTTCGACTGCTCTCTGGACATTCATACCCGGATCTCACAGCTAGCTAGCTGCTATCCGTGTGACTATCGGCCTTCGTCGATTCCGGAGCAAACATCAATTATTCCGGAGCTAGCCAGCTCCGTCAATCACTCCTGAGTTCCATCAATCACTCCTGGGCTGCAGTCACCTATCCGGACCCGTTTTACAGCCTACGCGGAGCCCCACCGGGCCTTCACAACTGGACTGCCGACGTTATCTACCCGAAGGAGATCCGGCTGGCTCCTCCGTCGCGACGTTACCTGAACGCCCATCTGCGGCCTGCTAACCGTTAGCTGTCTTACCGGCTGCTATCTGAATAGACAATCGGACAATTTATTTATTTTTATTATTATTATTATGTTTTCTTCTTGGGCCTCTATAACTATATCTATTGTTTTTATTTTTGTTGTTGTGTGATTTGGATTAATCCCCTCTACCACACGGAACCCCACTAAATCTACTGACGGAACGCAAGAGGTGGCTAACAACAGACCTCCATCCTATGCTAGCTTGCTACCGATGGCCTGGCTAGCTGTCTAAATCGCCGTGACCCCCAACCAACCTCTCCACTCACTGGACCCTTTTGATCACTCGACTAAGCATGCCTCTCCTTAATGTCAATATGTCTTGTCCATTGCTGTTCTGGTTAGTGTTTATTGGCTTATTTCACTGTAGAGCCTCTAGTCCTGCTCACTATACCTTATCCAACCTATTAGTTCCACCACCCACACATGCAATGACATCTCCTGGTTTCAATGATGTTTCTAGAGACAATATCTCTCTCTTCATCACTCAATACCTAGGTTTACCTCCACTGTATTCACATACTACCATACCTTTGTCTGTACATTATACCTTGATGCTATTTTACCGCCCCCAGAAACCTCCTTTTACTCTATGTTCCAGACGTTCTAGACGACCAATTCTCATAGCTTTTAGCCGTACCCTTATTCTACTCCTCCTATGTTCCTCTGGCGATGTAGAGGTGAATCCAGGCCCTGCAGTGCCTAGCTCCACTCCTATTCCCCAGGCGCTCTCTTTTGACGACTTCTGTAACAGTAATAGCCTTGGTTTCATGCATGTTAACATTAGAAGCCTCCTCCCTAAGTTTGTTCTATTCACTGCTTTAGCACACTCTGCCAACCCGGATGTTCTAGCTGTGTCTGAATCCTAGCTTAGGAAGATCACCAAAAATTCAGAAATTTTAATTCCAAACTACAACATTTTCAGACAAGATAGAACTGCCAAAGGGGGCGGTGTTGCAATCTACTGCAAAGATAGCCTGCAGAGTTCTGTCCTACTATCCAGGTCTGTACCCAAACAATTTGAACTTCTACTTTTAAAAATCCACCTCTCTAAAAACAAGTCTCTCACCGTTGCCGCCTGCTATAGACCACCCTCTGCCCCCAGCTGTGCTCTGGACACCATATGTGAACTGATTGCCCCCCATCTATCTTCAGAGTTCGTGCTGCTAGGTGACCTAAACTGGAACATGCTTAACACCCCAGCCATCCTACAATCTAAACTTGATGCCCTCAATCTCACACAATTGATCAATGAACCTACCAGGTACCTCCCCAAAGCCTTAAACACGGGCACCCTCATAGATATCATCCTAACCAACTTCCCCTCTAAAGTGTATTTGTCTATCTGCTGTCTTCAACCAAGATCTCAGTGATCACTGCCTCATTGCCTGCATCTGTAATGGGTCAGCGGTCAAACGACCTCCACTCATCACTGTAAAACGCTCCCTGAAACACTTCTGCGAGCAGGCCTTTCTAATCGACCTGGCCGGGGTATCCTGGAAGGATATTGATCTCATCCCGTCAGTAGAGGATGCCTGGATATTTTTTTTAAATGCCTTCCTAAACATCTTAAATAAACATATGCCCCATTCAAGAAATTTAGAACCAGGAACAGATATAGCCCTTGGTTCTCCCCAGACCTGACTGCCCTTAACCAACACAAAAACATCCTATGGCGTTCTGCATTAGCATCGAACAGCCCCCGTGATATGCAGCTGTTCAGGGAAGCTAGAAACCATTATCCACAGGCAGTTAGAAAAGCCAAGGCTAGCTTTTTCAAGCAGAAATTTGCTTCCTGCAACACTAACTCAAAAAAGTTCTGGGACACTGTAAAGTCCATGGAGAATAAGAACACCTCCTCCCAGCTGCCCACTGCACTGAAGATAGGAAACACTGTCACCACTGATAAATCCACCATAATTGAGAATTTCAATAAGCATTTTTCTACGGCAGGCCATGCTTTCCACCTGACTACTCCTACCCCGGTCAACAGCACTGCACCCCCAACAGCAACTCGCCCAAGCCTTCCCCATTTCTCCTTCTCCCAAATCCATTCAGCTGATGTTCTGAAAGAGCTGCAAAATCTGGACCTCTACAAATCAGCCGGGCTAGACAATCTGGACCCTTTCTTTCTAAAATTATCTGCCGAAATTGTTGCCACCCCTATTACTAGCCTGTTCAACCTCTCTTTCGTGTCGTCTGAGATTCCCAAAGATTGGAAAGCAGCTGCGGTCATCCCCCTCTTCAAAGGGGGGGACACTCTTGACCCAAACTGCTACAGACCTATATTTATCCTACCGTGCCTTTCTAAGGTCTTCGAAAACCAAATCAACAAACAAATTACCGACCATTTCGAATCTCACCATACCTTCTCTGCTATGCAATCTGGTTTCAGAGCTGGTCATGGGTGCACCTCAGCCACGCTTAAGGTCCTAAACGATATCTTAACCGCCATCGATAAGAAACATTACTGTGCAGCCTTATTCATTGATCTGGCCAAGGCTTTCGACTCTGTCTTGGTTTCTCAAATGATTGCCTCGCCTGGTTCACCAACTACTTCTCTGATAGAGTTCAGTGTGTCAAATCGGAGGGTCTGCTGTCCGGACCTCTGGCAGTCTCTATGGGGGTGCCACAGGGTTCAATTCTTGGACCGACTCTCTTCTCTGTATACATCAATGAGGTCGCTCTTGCTGCTGGTGAGTCTCTGATCCACCTCTACGCAGACGACACCATTCTGTATACTTCCGGCCCTTCTTTGGACACTGTGTTAACAACCCTCCAGGCAAGCTTCAATGCCATACAACTCTCCTTCCATGGCCTCCAATTGCTCTTAAATACAAGTAAAACTAAATGCATGCTCTTCAACCGATCGCTACCTGTACCTACCCGCCTGTCCAACATCACTACTCTGGACGGCTCTGACTTAGAATACGTGGACAACTACAAATACTTAGGTGTCTGGTTAGACTGTAAACTCTCCTTCCAGACCCATATCAAACATCTCCAATCCAAAGTTAAATCTAGAATTGGCTTCCTATTTCGCAACAAAGCATCCTTCACTCATGCTGCCAAACATACCCTTGTAAAACTGACCATCCTACCAATCCTCGACTTTGGCGATGTCATTTACAAAATAGCCTCCAATACCCTACTCAACAAATTGGATGCAGTCTATCACAGTGCAATCCGTTTTGTCACCAAAGCCCCATATACTAACCCACCATTGCGACCTGTACGCTCTCGTTGGCTGGCCCTCGCTTCATACTCGTCGCCAAACCCACTGGCTCCATGTCATCTACAAGACCCTGCTAGGTAAAGTCCCCCCTTATCCCAGCTCGCTGGTCACCATAGCATCTCCCACCTGTAGCACACGCTCCAGCAGGTATATCTCTCTAGTCACCCCCAAAACCAATTCTTTCTTTGGCCGCCTCTCCTTCCAGTTCTCTGCTGCCAATGACTGGAATGAACTACAAAAATCTCTGAAACTGGAAACACTTATCTCCCTCACTAGCTTTAAGCACCAACTGTCAGAGCAGCTCACAGATTACTGCACCTGTACATAGCCCACCTATAATTTAGCCCAAACAACTACCTCTTTCCCAACTGTATTCAATTTTTATTTATTTATTTATTTTGCTCCTTTGCACCCCATTATTTTTATTTCTACTTTGCACATTCTTCCATTGCAAAACTACCATTCCAGTGTTTTACTTTTACTTACTTTACTTTACTTACTTTATTTTTATTTCTACTTTGCACATTCTTCCATTGCAAAACTACCATTCCAGTGTTTTACTTGCTATATTGTATTTACTTTGCCACCATGGCCTTTTTTGCCTTTACCTCCCTTCTCACCTCATTTGCTCACATTGTATATAGACTTGTTTATACTGTATTATTGACTGTATGTTTGTTTTACTCCATGTGTAACTCTGTGTCGTTGTATCTGTCGAACTGCTTTGCTTTATCTTGGCCAGGTTGCAATTGTAAATGAGAACTTGTGCTCAACTTGCCTACCTAGTTAAATAAAGGTAAAATAAATAAAATAAAATCATGGGACTTTTAATTATTGTTTTATTCTGTTTGGTTACAGCATTCAACCCACATAATGCATAGTGCATTTAATGTTTCGAAAATCTTGATTATTGTTTATAATCGAACCGAATCCGAACCAACCTCAAAAAGCTCTAATCACTCAGCACCACTCTCACTCCTTTCTTCAACTTCTTTGCATGGTCTTTCATGTAACCTATTTTCCACTCAGGCTGAGTTATAGATATTTCTGTAGTGCTGATGGTTCTGTTCACGGTTTTCTGGCATGATGATGATTGCATCTCCTGTCTCAAAACACTCCAATTCATGACTCAATGCAAATTTGACCGATTTTTTTTTCCCTCTCTCGCTCTCTCTCGCTCTCTCTCAGGTCTTTGGAATTGTTCTTTGCCACCAACCAGAACAACCGAAGTGGTGATCACACCAATGACAAGTCCCCCCGTCTCTGCCGCAAGTTCTCCGGTCCTCTCTCCATCTCCTCCCGCACCTCCTCTCCTGTCCGCACACGCAAACTCTCTCTGCATTCCCCCATCAGTGCCAGGGTGGGGGGGCTGGACCTTACTAATATTAACTCTATCCCCTCCTCCTTCTCTCAGTCTGCTGTCAGTAGTCCATCCTCAGCCCAAACCCCTACATTCCACACCCCCTCCCCCAGACCCCCACTACCACTTCCCCCTCCCACCTCCTCCTCGCCCCCTCCAGGTGGCAACAAGACCCCCAAGACCAGGCCCCCTCCCCCTGTCTACCTCTGTCCTACCCCGAACAGAGTCCTTCCTCCACTACAGAAGGGCAGGAGCTGCCTCGTGTTGACGCCTTCTGTGGAAAAATGAGACGCAGCATCCGCAGAGGTAAGGCCTATCTAAACACACACATGCAGCACAGATGCGCACACACACACTACCTGGATTCCCTTACTGAGCTGCCTTCTGAGCATCACAGGCATTTAGGCAGTTTATTTCTGAGTTTTAACAGCAGCTCTGATTCTAATGTTCTTTGACAAGGCCTTTAGAGAGAAGAGAGGCAGGCTGCTAGGGTGTTTATCGCTGCACAGGATACACAGTCATTAGAATTGGGGTCTGAGTAGAAAGCATTCAGAGGAAGTGTTCTCACTTTACATTCTTTACTGTGTGTGTATGGGAGAAAGCGAGAGAGAGTGAGTGTTTTATGACCTTTCCCCCTGGCTGTTTCATGCCCAGAACTGGGCTTCTTTTTTTGCGAGGCCTTGGAAACCTCCCTGGTCTTTGTGGTGGAATCTGTGTTTGAAGTTCACTGCTCGACTGAGGGACCTTACAATTATCTGTATGTGTGGGGTGCAGAGATGAGGGAGTCATTCACAAATCACGTTAAACACTATTATTGTACAAAGAGTGACTCCATGCAACATACTGTATTATGTAACGAAAGGGTTGAATGTCTCAAGACATTTCTGGTTTTCATTTTTAATTGTAAAAAAATGTAGAAAAATAATTCCACTTTGACATCGTGGAGTATTATATCTAGCCCAATGACCCCAAAAATCTTTATTTAGTCAGTTTAAAATGTAGGCTAAAATACAACAAAATGTGGAAAAAGTCAAGGTGTGTGAATTATTTCTGAAGGCACTGTGAGAAGAGGAAAACCGCCTTGTGTATTATACTATTTTAACTCTCAACAGTGAATTGACACCCTGACTGAATTCTTAAAATAAATATATGTATTTACTCCATGTGTTTGGACAGTGAAGCTAATTTGGCTCTATACTCCAGCATTTTAGATTTAAGATTTAAGATTCAGTTACTATTGGGCAAAACATAACCCCAAAACAAACTGCAAAAGCATCCGAGTTTGTAGAAATACTACACTTTTGACTACTTTGATACACTTTTTGTGAATTTGTCTAAATAATTCTGACTTCTTCACATCGGTGAACTAGATACATAAATGGCTTTCCAGATCTCATTTGAAAAACATTAGTTTTTATCTCAACGAGACTAACCTGGTTAAATAAATACAATTTCTAAACGGTAAAACAGAAGCAGTGGGGTACGAAAGGTTGCTGGATCGAATCTCCGAGCTGAAAAGGTTCTGTCGTTCAGCCCCCGAACAAGGCAGTTAACCCACTGTTCCCCGGTAGGCTGTCATTGTAAATAAGAATTTGTTCATAACTGACTTGCCTAGTTAAATAAAGGTTAAATAATAATCCCAACTCATACTACTACCAAATACAAACAGATGTAGTATGAATCTGCAGGTAGCTAAAGCTAACAAACTACGTTCAATGTTAGCTAGATAACATTAGGCTATAACTAGCAATGCAAATGGATTTCTGATTAGAATAATATTACTACACAGATCATACACGTAATGTAAGCCAGCAAGCTAATACTAGCTTACAGTATGCTTTAACTTGCAATAAAACAACTTTCTGACTAAATTCGAAACATATATCTGAAAATGTAACTAGACTCTTATACCTGTAACATATTATATTCTTATTTGCGAATAATACAAATGACTCCAAAATGACAACACATTACATACAATTTCTGCAAATTAATCCAACAAGTTTGTGGTCACAAATTTGATGCAGTCATTGCATGCTAGGAATATGGGACCAAATATGGAACATTTCACTACTTTATTTATAAGAATCTTTAGGGTGTGAATAAAAAAAAGTATAATACTTTTTTAAACAATCTCTTTCTCTAAGCAATTGTATTAATATAAAATATAATTTCACACATTTTTAACAATGAAGTAAGTTACGGCGGAAGTTTGCAAGAGAGCTTTATAAACAAAAAGAGGGCAATGCATCGATTTACTGTACAAGACTTCAGAGAGGGCCATCCTACTTTCTGATACAGAATGCAGTGATGTGTACTGAACATTTTGCCTGTAATAAAGCATAATGCGTTGTGATAAACTGCATCCAATTTAGTGTAGTGGCAGGTGCATTCATATACACTGAGTGTACAAAACATGACATAGACCAACCAAGTGAATCCAGGTGAAAGCTATGATCCCAAGGCAGAGGTCTTTGGTGAATGGAGCTGAAATGGATTTTGGGAATCCCATCCTGCTGACCAACAGTTTCAGCCCACCCAACAGCCCACCTGCTTCCGGAGATTCCTGCTCCCTCATCCTCTACCCTGTCTCCAGCCCAGGGCGTCTCTACCACATATACTACAGCCGGCTCTGGTCCATCGGGCCACACCACACTTTGGTCCTCAAGGGGTCTTTTAAACCACTATAGGTGAAAGAACATCCGTACCTCCCCAGCTTTCACCTGCTTTTAACATCAGCAGCACTATGGTGAGAAAAATCTTGGTTCCCAGTTCTACCCAGCAGCACAAGTACAGGACATCACAAGGCTGCTTCCGACCATTCTGCGACAGATGCTTGGGAGGTGACGCTGTCATTGTCCATGTGGGGTCAAATGACATCAGGAGGGCTAGGAACTTTTGAAAATTGATTTTAAAGAACTGATTCTAGCATTGAAAGATTCCAAAACGCGGCCAATCATTTCTGGTCCGGTACCGTTGTTGGGCAGTAGGTGTGAAAGATTCAGCAGGCTACTGGCATTACACATCTGGCTAAAAGATTGCTGTAGCTCTGTTGGAATCAATTTTATAGATAACTTTGACACCTTCTGGAAACAGAAGATACTCTACAGGAATGACTGACCGTGCACTATCAGCTCCAATGTAAATAACATGAGCTGATAAGCTCCCAAGTTAAGCATTAAAAACAATCAAGCAACCCAGAAAAGTGCTAAAAATAGCCCATATTAACATATGTAGCCTAAGAAACAAGATTCATGAAGTCAATAACTTTCTTGTAACAGGTGACATTCATATTCTGACCATCTCTGAAACTCACTTAGATAATTCCTGTAATGATACAGTGGTAGCAATATATGGGTATGACATCTACCCAAAAAGACAGAAATGCCAGTGCTGCGGTCTATATTCAGAACCACATTCCTGTAAAGCTTAGAGACGATCTAATGTTAAATACTGTTGAAGTAATATGGCTGCAGGTTCATCTGCCTCACATAAAGCCCATTCCTGTGGGAAGCTGCTATAGGCCACCAACTGCTAACAGTCCGTATCTGGATTTGTGTGAAATGCTTGACAATGTATGTGATATCAACAGAGAAGTATATTGTCTGGGTGATTTAAATATTGACTGGCTTTCATCAAGCTGCCCACTAGTTACAAATAGCACAGGAATGAAATCATCAACATGTATTGATTACAGCTTTACTAATGCTGCAGAAATTGATTTCAAGCAGTATCCAAATCCATAGGATGTAGTGATCCCAATATAGTAGCCATATCTACGAAAACCAAAATTCCAAAGACTGGGCCTAATATATTGTATAAGAGGTCAGATGTTGATGATGTAAATCATATTTGCTGGTCTGTTGTGTGTAATGAGGAGCAACCAGATGCTGCACTTGACACTTTTATGAAATTGCTTATTCCAGTTAAGAAAATGACTGTAAATACTGTTATATCCCCTTGGATTGATGAGGAATTGAAAAATGGTATGGTTGAAAGAGATGAGGCAAAAGGTATGGCAAATAAGTCTGGCAGCCCAATCAATTGGCAAACATACTGCAAATTAAGAAATCATGTGACTAAATAAAAATAAATTACACTATGAAACAGAAATGAATAATATAAAGAATGATAAAGAATGGTATTAAAAAGCTCTGGAGCACCTTAAATGACATTTTGGGAACTCTTCTCTTTCATTCATTGAATCAGATGACTCATTCATCACACAACCCACTGGTAATGCCAACTACTAATTCCTTTTTCATTGGAAAGATAAGCAAACTTAGGCAATGACATGCCAGCAACAAACTCTGACACTACACATCCAAGTATAGTTTACCAAATTTTGAAAGATGAGCATTGTACTTTTGATTTCCATAAAATGAGTGGGCAAGAGGTGAAAAAATGATTTTCTATCAACAATGACAATCCACCGGGGTCTGACAATCTGGATGGAAAATTACTGAGGATAATAACGATATTGTCCCTCCTATTTGTCACTCCTATCTGCCATATCTTCAATATAAGCCTACTAGAAAAATGATTCCCCTACTTAAGGATAGTAAAGCCTCCTTTACTGGCTCAAATAGCCAACCCTTTGTAAACTTTTGGAAAAAATGGTGTTTGAGCAGATATAATACAGTAAACAAATTTCAGCACGCCTATAGGGAAGAACATTCAACAGGCACAGCACTTACACAAATGACTGATGATTGGCTGAGAGAATTTGATGATAAAAAATATTGTAGGGGATTTTTGTTAGACTTCAGTGCAGCTTTTCACATTTTCGATCGTAGTCTGCTGATGAAAAAACTTGTGTAATGTCTTTACACCTCCTGCAATATTGTGGACAAAGAGTTACCTGTCTAACAGAACACAGAGGGTGTTCTTTAATAATGGAAGGGTGTTCTTTAATAGAAGCCTCTCAAACATAATCCAAGTAGATTCAGGAGTTCCCCAGGGCAGCAGTTTAGGCCCCTTAATTTTTTCAATATTTACTAACGCCATGCCACTGGCTTTGAGTAAACTTAGGAAAATTGCTATTGGTTCAGAACACGGCGGGCCCTTAAAAGTACACGGAGAGCTAACATTAATGATATGCATGTCAGTCTCTCCTGGCTCAAAGTGGAAGAGAGATTACTTCATCATTTGTTTTTGTAAAAAGTGTTGACAAGCTGAATGTACCGAGCAGTCTGTTTAACCTCTAGCGTCGAGCAATCCCGTATCTGGGAGCGTAATCATAGCCTCAAGCTCATTACCATAACGCAACGTTTCCTATTCATGAAAATCGCAAATGAATGAAATAAATATATTGAAACACAAGCTTAGCCTTTTGTTAAAACCTCTTGAGCCTACTTGAGACGCAGACGTCCCACCTAGAGCTCTGGAAATGCAAATGCGCTACGCTACATGCTAATAGTATTAGTTAAAACGCAAACGTTCATTAAAATACACATGCTTGGTATTGAAATAAAGCTACAGTCATTGTGAATCTAGCCACCGAGTCAGATTTTTAAAATGCTTTTCGGCGAAAGCATGAGAAGCTATTATCTGATAGCATGCAACACCCCAAAAGACCCGTAGGGGATGTAAACAAAAGAATTAGCATAGTCGGCGCTACACAAACCGCACAATAAAATATAAAACATTAATTACCTTTGACCATCTTCTTTCTTGGCACACCTTGATGTCCCATAATGAATACTGGGTCTTTTTTTGGATTAAATCGGTCCATATATAGCCTAGATATCGATCTATGAAGACTGTGTGATAAACGGAAAAAAATAGCGTTTCATAACGTAACGTCATTTTTTAAAAGTTAAAAATTCGACGATAAACTTTCACAAAACACTTCGAAATACCTTTCTAATGCAACTTTAGGTATAACTACACGTTAATAAGCTATAAAAATCATCAGGAGGCGATGTAAATTCGATAGTTGGTCGTGTGGAAAAATGTCCGGAAAAACACAGAGACAATGCCTCAGGTTGGTGGTCGGAGGGAATCGGTTCCCTTTGGTCGGATCTACCAAGAATCAAATCAGAATCAAATGAGGAGACTCTATACATCCTGTGGAAGCTGTAGGTACTGCAAGCTCGGCCTCATTTAATACGGTTCACCTTTAACAATGGGTTGAAGTGGCGCATGGATATTTTTTCCCATCTCCAGTGATTAGATTTTCCTGCGCTTTTCGATGAAACAGACGTTCTGTTATAGTCACAGCCGTGATTTAAACAGTTTTGGAAACGTCTGAGTGTTTTCTATCCACACATACTAATCATATGCATATACTATATTCCTGGCCTGAGTAGCAGGACGCCAAAATGTTGCGCGATTTTTAACAGAATTTCCGAAAAAGTAGGGGGGAGGCTTAACAGGTTTAACAACAGTGTCATCTCAGATTTTCAAAATATGCTTTAACCAAAGCTACACAAGCATTTGTGTAAGAGTATTGATAGCCTAGCCTAGCATTAAGCCTAGCATTCAGCAGGCAACATTTTCACAAAAACAAGAAAAGCATTCAAATAAAATAATTTACCTTTGAAGAACTTCGGATGTTTTCAATGACGAGACTCTCAGTTAGATAGCAAATGTTCATTTTTTCAAAAAAGATTATTTGTGTAAGAGAAATAGCTCCGTTTTGTTCATCACGTTTGGCTAAGAAAAAAAAACGAAAATGCAGTCACTTACAACGCCAAACTTTTTTCCAAATTAGCTCCATAATATCGACAGAAACATGGCAAACGTGGTTTAGAATCAATCCTCAAGGTGTTTTTCACACATCTATTCGATAATCTATCAGTGGTGGCAGCTGGCTTCTCATCGGAAGAAAACTGAAAAATACTGCAGCTGGAGATTACGCAATAATTGCGACGGAGGACACCAAGCGACCACCTGGTAAATGTAGTCTCTTATGGTCAATCTTCCAATGATATGCCTACAAATACGTCACAATGCTGCAGACACCTTGGGGAAAACGTGGAAAAGGTAAGCTGACTCCTAGCTCCTCCATAGCCATATAAGGAGTCATTGCCATGAGGCGGTTTAAAAAAATGCGGCACTTCCTGATTGTATTTTTATCTGGGTTTTTTCTGTAACATCAGTTCTGTGGCACTCACAGACAATATCTTTGCAGTTTTGGAAACGTCAGAGTGTTTTCTTTCCAAAGTTGTCAATTATATGCATAGTCGAGCATCTTTCCGTGACAAAATATCTTGTTTAAAACGGGAACGTTTTTCATCCAAAAATTAAAAGAGCGCCCCCTATATCGAAGAAGTTAAACCTTTGGGACACAGCTCGGACACGCATGAATACCCCACAAGACATACCACCAGAGGTCTCGTCACAGTCCCCAAGTCCAGAACAGACTACGGGAGGCGCACAGTACTGCATAGTGCCATGACTACATGGAACTCTATTTCACATCAGTTAACTGATGCAAGCAGTTGAATCAGATATAAAAACAGGTTAAAATACACCTTATGGAACAGCGAGGACTGTGAAGACACACACACCGGTACAGACATACGCATACATTGTAAAATTGTTGAATGGTGGTATTATACATATTTTATTGTACATTTTGTATTGTAGATATGTAGTGGTTTAATAGTGTTATATCAAATCAAATCAAATTTTATTTGTCACATACACATGGTTAGCAGATGTTAATGCGAGTGTAGCGAAATGCTTGTGCTTCTAGTTCCGACAATGCAGTAATAACGAACAAGTAATCTAACTAACAATTCCAAAAAAAAAACTACTGTCTTATACACAGTGTAAGGGGATAAAGAATATGTACATAAGGATATATGAATGAGTGATGGTACAGAGCAGCATAGGCAAGATACGGTAGATGATATCGAGTACAGTATATACATATGAGATGAGTATGTAAACCAAGTGGCATAGTTAAAGTGGCTAGTGATACATGTATTACATAAGGATGCAGTCGATGATATAGAGTACAGTATCTACGTATGCATATGAGATGAATAATGTAGGGTAAGTAACATTATATAAGGTAGCATTGTTTAAAGTGGCTAGTGATATATTTACATCATTTCCCATCAATTCCCATTATTAAAGTGGCTGGAGTAGAGTCAGTGTCATTGACAGTGTGTTGGCAGTAGCCACTCAATGTTAGTGGTGGCTGTTTAACAGTCTGATGGCCTTGAGATAGAAGCTGTTTTTCAGTCTCTCGGTCCCAGCTTTGATGCACCTGTACTGACCTCGCCTTCTGGATGACAGCGGGGTGAACAGGCAGTAGCTCGGGTGGTTGATGTCCTTGATGATCTTTATGGCCTTCCTGTAGCATCGGGTGGTGTAGGTGTCCTGGAGGGCAGGTAGTTTGCCCCCGGTGATGCGTTGTGCAGACCTCACTACCCTCTGGAGAGCCTTACGGTTGAGGGCGGTGCAGTTGCCATACCAGGCGGTGATACAGCCCGCCAGGATGCTCTCGATTGTGCATCTGTAGAAGTTTGTGAGTGCTTTTGGTGACAAGCCAAATTTCTTCAGCCTCCTGAGGTTGAAGAGGCGCTGCTGCGCCTTCCTCACGATGCTGTCTGTGTGAGTGGACCAATTCAGTTTGTCTGTGATGTGTATGCCGAGGAACTTAAAACTTGCTACCCTCTCCACTACTGTTCCATCGATGTGGATGGGGGTGTTCCCTCTGCTGTTTCCTGAAGTCCACAATCATCTCCTTAGTTTTGTTGACGTTGAGTGTGAGGTTATTTTCCTGACACCACACTCCGAGGGCCCTCACCTCCTCCCTGTAGGCCGTCTCGTCATTGTTGGTAATCAAGCCTACCACTGTTGTGTCGTCCGCAAACTTGATGATTGAGTTGGAGGCGTGCATGGCCACGCAGTCGTGGGTGAACAGGGAGTACAGGAGAGGGCTCAGAACGCACCCTTGTGGGGCCCCAGTGTTGAGGATCAGCGGGGAGGAGATGTTGTTGCCTACCCTCACCACCTGGGGGCGGCCCGTCAGGAAGTCCAGAACCCAGTTGCACAGGGCGGGGTCGAGACCCAGGGTCTCGAGCTTGATGACGAGCTTGTAGGGTACTATGGTGTTGAATGCCGAGCTGTAGTCAATGAACAGCATTCTCACATAGGTATTCCTCTTGTCCAGATGGGTTAGGGCAGTGTGCAGTGTGGTTGAGATTGCATCGTCTGTGGACCTATTTGGGCGGTAAGCAAATTGGAGTGGGTCTAGGGTGTCAGGTAGGGTGGAGGTGATATGGTCCTTGACTAGTCTCTCAAAGCACTTCATGATGACGGATGTGAGTGCTACGGGCGGTAGTCGTTTAGCTCAGTTACCTTAGCTTTCTTGGGAACAGGAACAATGGTGGCCCTCTTGAAGCATGTGGGAACAGCAGACTGGTATAGGGATTGATTGAATATGTCCGTAAACACACCGGCCAGCTGGTCTGCGCATGCTCTGAGGGCGCGGCTGGGGATGCCGTCTGGGCCTGCAGCCTTGCGAGGGTTAACACGTTTAAATGTCTTACTCACTTCGGCTGCAGTGAAGGAGAGACCGCATGTTTTCGTTGCAGGCCGTGTCAGTGGCACTGTATTGTCCTCAAAGCGGGCAAAAAGTTATTTAGTCTGCCTGGGAGCAAGACATCCTGGTCCGTGACTGGGCTGGGTTTCTTCCTGTAGTCCGTGATTGACTGTAGACCCTGCCACATGCCTCGTGTCTGAGCCGTTGAATTGAGATTCTACTTTGTCTCTGTACTGGCGCTTAGCTTGTTTGATAGCCTTGCGGAGGGAATAGCTGCACTGTTTGTATTCAGCCATGTTACCAGACACCTTGCCCTGATTAAAAGCAGTGGTTCGTGCCTTCAGTTTCACACGAATGCTGCCATCAATCCAAGGTTTCTGGTTAGGGAATGTTTTAATCGTTGCTATGGGAACGACATCTTCAACGCACGTTCTAATGAACTCGCACACAGAATCAGCGTATTCGTCAATGTTGTTGTCTGACGCAATACGAAACATCTCCCAGTCCACGTGATGGAAGCAGTCTTGGAGTGTGGAGTCAGCTTGGTCAGCTTGGTCGGACCAGCGTTGGACAGATGATGATGTACTGTTTTATCTTTTGTTTTATATGCAATGTAAGTGCTTTAATGTGTTTGGACCCCAAGAAGAGCAGCTAATGGGGATCCCTAATAAATACAAATCCCTTATTGATATCACCTATTAAATCCTTAAATCCACTTCAATCAGTGTAGATGAAGGGGATGAGACAGGTTAGAGACAAGCCTTGAGACAATTGAGACATGGATTGTGTATGTGTGCCATTCAGAGGATTCAGAGGATGAATGGGCAAGACAAAGCATTGAATTGCCTTTGAATGGGGTATGGTAGTAGGTGCCAGGCACATATATTTGAGTGTGTCATGAACTGCAACGCTACTGGGGTTTTCATGCTCAATGGTTTCCGGTGTGTATCAAGAATGGTCCACCACCCAAAGGACATCCAGGCAACTTGGCACAATTGTGGGAAGCATTGGAGTTAACATGGGCCTGCATCCCTGTGGAACGCTGTCGACAACTTGTAGTACATGCCCCGATGAATTGAGGCTGTTCTGAGGGGAAAAAGGGGGTGCAACTAAATATTATGAAGGTGCTCCTAATGTTCTGTACACTCAGTGTAGATAGTCTAGAACCGGCAGGAATGTTGACTGAATGATCTGCTTATTGCTTTTTAGCGATGAGGCATGACCTATTTCTAAAGAAGACCATTTTTATTCTCAACTTCTTAACTAACTTATCAATATGCTTTTTAAGAGATAGCTATTCTTCAATCCAGATGCCCAGAGGGGACACGATCAATGTGGGCACCATCCATTTAAAAAAAAATGTTTTGAAAAATAACATATACTTGTTTTGACCTGTATTAAGTACCAATTTCAGTTTAACAAAGGCTTTCTGCAAACAGTTGCAGAGGCGGTGGTGGTGACAAACAGTTGTGTATGCTATTGCCCCCACGGTTGGCCAGGATCTTTTGGAGCTCCAGTCTGCCTTCAGTTCCTTGCAGAATGTATCTGATGATTTATGCATATGGCCATTGGGTGGTGCCCCCATTAATCATGTCCCTGCTTATAAATATCTGGGCATCTGGATGCACTGCGGACAAGCCACCGGGAGAGACTCATTGAGGCCTGGTGACAGACAGAGTCTACATCACACGGTGTTGGCTCCCTCTGATGGACGTGCCAGGTCCTCTGGGTCCTCTGGCCAAGGGTCCTCTGGCCAAGACTAATTGAGGCTGATTGAGACTGGTGAGTAATCAAGGGGACGATTGCTCATCAGCCATATGGGGCCCATAAAGCTGCCAGGAGGGCAGCCACGGGAGGTTTGGAGGTGGTGAGAGGTTGCTACTGGATAGACATCCTCACGGCCTGCTAGAAGCGAGGAGCTCTGTGTTTTATCCCAGAGGAGACAACATTCCCCGGAGCCCAGAAGGCTGTATTCCGGAAGAGGTCTCCTGGATGAGACCGATCTGTGTAAACGTCTAGATCAAACAATGTGGTCAGACCATGGTTGACGTTTATGCAGTATCACTATGGACGAGTTGATAGCTCAATTCGTTTGGGCGCAACAGAACATTCATGAACAAACGCTGGAAGAACAGTGTCTACAGACTGTCTGCCTGCTTGAGGAAGTCAAGAAAACGGAGGAGAAACGCAGACTGAATCTCATCCCAAGCAATTTTTTATCAAGCTAACGGAGGATGATGACATCGAGACTTACCTCTGTATGTTAGAACAGACAGCACTCCGGGAAGGATGGCCCAAGATGAAGTGGTCAGGTCTGCTGGCCCGTTCCTGTCCAGAGATGCAAAAGACAATCTGATAGCATGTAAAATAAATCACGAGATAAAAACAAATGTATATTACTATATGTATATTACTGAACTATACATCATATATCCTCAGAAATAGTGACACATTATTTATTGATACACATTCATGGGAGTAAAGGCCCGTTGATTAAGAGTTCAGAAATGTCCGCTGCTGCTTTTTTCCGTATGTCCAATCATTTTCTTAGCAGCTGTGGTTCCTGCCAACCAAATCAAATTGTATAGGTCACACACAGAAGTTAATAAGAGTGTGCATTTCGCTACACACACTGTTGGAGCCATGAGAAGTGCAAATGCAAATCAGAGTCATCACAAGGCGACATCACTATTGGATCTAATAGCAGAATTTTATATGTAAGAACAGAGATGACATCGTTGACTTTCCCCCAGAATTCAACCACCCCCGGACATTTCCACAGCAGATGCTGAAAAGTACCAAGGTCCCCTTGGTGCAGAACTCTCATAATGGTAATGGACTAATACCCATGTTATTACTTTTTTGAGGTGTTAGGTTCTATGCAATTTGTTTAATTAATGAGAGTATTTATATCATTTTATTAACGAAAGCATGAAGATGTTGATGAAGAAGCCACATTTGCCTCGGGATCCATCCAAGTTGGTATTGTGTGGATCCATGCATTTTTTTCAGTGTGGCCAAAAAATCTCCACGGATGGTTATCGGTGCGGCCGAAAAATCTCCTTGGATGGTTGTCGGCATGGTCATATGCTCTTCAAGAGCACATTCACATTTTAGTACACAATTATTGATTTTATTACACAGTATGCCTACACATTAATAGTATATATTTAAAAAATCTAAGAAAATGCACTGAAACCAAAATACCTTTAGTTTTAGTGATCCTCTCAGGTCCGGCTCATTTTCAAGTCCCTCTGGAGGTTAGAGTCCTACAACATATCTAAACATGTATATCTAAACATGTTTTTTTTTTCATCTCTACATGTACAGTCGGAGGTTTACGTACACCTTAGTCAAATACATTTGAACTTTTCCACAAGTTTTTCGCAATTTCTGACATTTATTCCTAGTAAAAATTCCCAGTCTTAGGTCAGTTAGGATCACCACTTTATTGTAAGAATGTGAAATCTCAGAATAATAGTAGAGAGAATTATTTACGTCAGATTTTATCACATTCCCAGTGGGTCAGAAGTTTACATACACTCAATTAGTATTTGGTAGCATTGCCTTTAAATTGTTTAACTTGGGTTAAAAGTTTCAGGTAGCCTTCCACAAGCTTTCCACAATAAGTTGGGTGAATTTTGGCCCATTCCTCTTGACAGAGCTGGTGTAACTGAGTCAGGTTTGTAGGCCTCCTTGCTCGTACACGTTCTTTCAGTTCTGCCCACCATTTTTCTATAGGACTGAGGTCAGAGTTTTGTGATGGCCACTCCAATACCTTGACTTTGTTGTCCTTAAGCCATTTTGCCACAACTTCCCGACTTATGTCTTAAGATGTTGCTTCAATATATCCACATAATTTTCCTCCCTCATGACGCCATCTATTTTGTGAAGTGCACCAGTCCCTCCTGCAGCAAAGCACCCCCACAACATGATGTTGCCACCCCATGCTTCACGGTTAGGATGGTGTTCTACAGTTGCAAATGAGAACTTCTTCTCAACTGGCCTACCTGGTTAACTTCTTGGTGACTGGTGATTGAGTAGCTTGGATGAATAAGGTGCCCAGAGTAAACTGCCTGCTACTCAGCCATAAAAGCCCGAATATGCATATAATTAGTATATTTGGATAGAAAACACTCTGAAACTGTTTGAATGATGTCTGTGAGTATAACAGAACTCATATGGCAGGCGAAAACCTGAGAAAAATCCAACCAGGAAGTGGGAAATCTGAGGTTTGTAGTTCTTCAACTCATTGCCATTCCAACATACAGTGTCTGTGGGGTCATTTTGCACTTCCTAAGGCTTCCACTAGATGTCAACAGTCTTTAGAATGTTGTTTCAGGCTTCTACTGTGAAGGGGGGCTGAATGAGAGGGTATTGAGCCAGGTGTCTGGCAGAGTGCCATGGGCTTGTGACGTGCGTTCATGTGAAAGTTACCTCGCGTTCCGTTGCTTTTCAACAGACAAAGGAATTCTCCAGTTGGAACATTATTGAAGATTTATGATAAAAACATCTTAAAGATTGATTCTATACTTCGTTTGACATGTTTCTACGGACTGTAACGGAACTTTTTGGACTTTTCGTCCGACCTTTCCGCTGTACTTGCACGCGAGTCGTGAGTTTGGATTTATTTACCAAACGCGCTAACCAAAGGAGGTGTTCGTTCGCACATGAACTTTATCGAACAAATCAAAAAAAAATTTGTGGAACTGGGATTCCTGGGAGTGCATTCTGATGAAGATCATCAAAGGTAAGTGAATATTTATAATGCTATTTCTGACTAATGTTGACTCCACAACATGACGGATATCTTTTTGGCTTGTTTGGGCTCTGAGCGCCGTACTCAGATTATTGCATGGTATGCTTTTTCCGTAAAGTTTTTTTGAAATCTGACACAGCGGTTGCATTAAGGAGAAGTTTATCTAAAGTTTATGTATAATAGTTGTATCTCTTATCAATGTTTATTTTGAGTATTTCTTTAAATTGATGTGGCTCTCTACAAAATCACTGCATGTTTTGGAACTGCTGAACATAACACGCCAATGTAAAATGAGATTTTTGGTTATAAATATGCACTTTATCGAACAAAACAAACATGTATTGTGTAACATGAAGTCCTATGAGTGTCATCGGATGAAGATCATCAAAGGTTAGTGATTAATTTTATCTCCATTTGTGCTACCGTCCCTCTATTTGTGCTTACCGTCCCACATTTCCCAGAGAGGTTAAATAAAGGTGAAATAAAAAAAGAAAATGAAAAGAAAATTATTTTGTTAACAAATAACCTAAAGTTATTGGCTGTACTAGAGAATTTAAAACCTTTTTTTTGAAGAACATAGTATATGGAATTGATTTTAAGAAATGTAGCTTAATTAATTTGATTAATATTATGGTGTTTCTATTCCAAAAAAATTAAAAATGAAGAACATCTGCACTTTTGAGGACAGACTGACCAGGTGAATCCAGGTGAAAGCTATGATCCCTTATTGATGTCACTTGTTAAAACTGGGGGGTGCAATTCAATATTAGGAAGGTGTTCCTAATGTCTGGTATACTAAGGTTGTGTATATGTATACATATATAGTGGGGTCCGCAATTATTGACACCCTTGATAAAGATCAGTGATAATGACTGTATAAAATAAATAATTCAAATACTGATCTATATTGTATGCTCCAAAAAAAGTATAGTATTTTAATATAATTGCTCAGAGAAAGAGGTTTTTCTTTTTTTGAATTTTACCCCTTTTTCTCCCCAATTTTGTGGTATCCAATTGTTTTTTTAGTAGCTACTATCTTTTCTCATCGCTACAACTCCTGTACGGGCTCGGGAGAGACGAAGGTTGAAAGTCATGCGTCCTCCGATACACAACCCAACCAAGCCGCACTGCTTCTTAACACAGCGCCAGCCGCACCAATGTGTCAGAGGAAACATCGTGCACCTGGCAACCTTGGTTAGCGCGCACTGCGCCCGGCCTGCCACAGGAGTTGCTGGTGCACAATGAGACAAGGATATCCCTACCGGCCAAACCCTCCCTAACCCGGACGACGCTAGGCCAATTGTGTGTCGCCCCACGGACCTCCCGGTCGCGTCCGGTTACGACAGAGCCTGGACACGAACTCAGAGTCTCTGGTGGCACAGCTGGCGCTGCAGTACAGCGCCCTTAAACCACTGCGCCACCCGGGAGGCAGAAAGAGGTTTTGATTAACAAGTGAGTGAGAATGTTACAGAGAGTCAAAGATTATGCCTCATACTAATCTCCCTTGTTATTGGTAATGGTTAGAGAGCATGTCTTGGGGGTATGATCTTTGACCCTCTAACTTTTTAATTATTCATAATTCACAATTTTATTCAGGATTATCCATAATCATGGTAGCATGTAGAATTGTTTTGAAACATATTCTATATTTCACATAGGTGAAACCAATAAGAAAGAATCAGGATAACGATAGAAACAAGGTAAGGGTGCCCTCCAGTGGTAACCAGTGGTAACCTATGGAAACACACTCAAAATAAAACAGAAACTGTGACAAGAATGGGCTTTAAGTGAGGCAGATTAACCTGTAGCCATATTACTTCAACAGTATTTAACAGAAGATCGTCTGTAAGCATTAAAGGAATGTGGTTCTGAATATAAACAGCCACAACTCCACCTTTGGCATTTCTGTATTTTCTGTAGATCTTATAACCATGTATTTCTACCACTGTATCATCGAATTAATTATCTAAGTGAGTTAGAGATTGTCAGAATATGAATGTCACCTGTTACTAGCAAATTATTGATTTCATGAACCTTGTTTCTTAAGCTACATATGTTAACGTGGGCTATTTCTTTACACTTTTCTGAGGTCTTTGAATGTTGTTCTTGCATTACTGGGAAGCTTAGCAGAGGTAGACATGCTTGGGTTATTTATGTTAGTGCAGGGTGAGCTGCACACAGTGGACTTACTGCTTGTGCACACCACCTCAGTCCTAACAGTATTTATCTGGTTAATAGGCATCTGATTACCACATACAATAGCTGTAGGATCAGCAGAGGCAGGATAGTGAGATTGACATAAAATAGGTTACTTACATTGTGTCTTTCAATGCCCCTGGTATAATGTACATTTGCTGAAGCATTATGACAACTCAGCGACACAATGGTAGGGATTAAATGAGCTGGGCTTGAGTCATTGACAAATCATTGTCTCAACGCAGCCTTATAATGCTGTGAAAGGATCCAAGAACCTACATTTTTGGGTTGTCAATAAATGTTAAAACCACAGAGCTGCAATAGTCTTGTAGACAGTTACGGAGAGCTAAAATTCTGCTGAACCATTCAATGTCATGATTTATGGCAGAGGGCCAGATATTATGTGGCATTCGTTGGTGTCAAGTAGAGACCCAATCAGTTCTTTAAAATCCATCTTCAGCTGTTCTGAGCTGCCCTTCATAATGTTATTCGACCCCAAGTGAACCATGACAGTATCAGCCCCCATTGACTGACACACAGCCTCAGGAAGCAACGTGGTGATATCCTGAATGTTTGCCCTGGGAAGACACAAAGTCTTTGCCCCTGGTACAAATATATACCTCACCATCGAACTCCCTATCACAATAGCCAGAATGATCCTGCCTCTGCTGTGTCTCGAAGCTGATTGTGAGGCCAGAGCCACAGAACTCACCTGAGTAGAGGGCTGCTGAGACGTAGGCTGCAGGCTACAACAGCCAAACGTACAGAGCTCTGATCCAGAGACCACGGCCCAGCGGAGGGGGGCTGGGTGGTCAAGGCTGTGCCCTGGAGATTGATTGACTAGGACAGGGAGAGGTAGCTGGAGGGACATCCACAGCCATGGAGGGAACACCCAAGTCCCCGGCAGAAGACAGCTGGAACAGGGGCTCAAAGCGATTTGAAAGTCTTAAGTCCGGACACGGGGAAGAAGGCAGGTGTGCCGAGAACGATTCTTCTCCTTCTTTCTGGTTCCGACACGCATCCATTTACGCTCACCTGGAGTCAAACGACGAGCAGCCATTTTCTGGTTCTAGCTAGTAGAGGGGTGCAGTGGTGGAAATGTATCGTAGTCCAGGAAGGTCCCATTATGATCCTCTTGGATGTTTTGACAGGAAGCATTTGAAGATGCCGATAGTCTAATGGAATCCTTATTCAGTTCAAGCCGTTTGGTCAAATTTAAAATTTATTCATGAAGATGAATGATCTTTTCTTAATAAGCTGCATCAAGTTCAATACATTTTTTGTATTTTTCATAGTCTAAAATTACCACAGCACCCCCCTTGTCTGCAGGTTTGATTTACAAAGTCTTTCATTTGTTCATTGAGTGCCTGTTTCTTCTGTCCTGGTGAGGTTTTCTGAATATGGTTTGTTTTTCTCGTATATACAGGCACAACTTCTTGTATGACTAACCTACAATAGGTATTAACTGAGGAGTTGTTAACCATTGGACATAATTTGTTTTTGGGAATAAAATGAGTAATAGTTATTTGTTGGGTCTCTAGGTTAGAAGCAGTATTTTGGGAAAACACATCTAAGTTCAATCTTGCGAATTAATCTTTCGTATCAAATGGTTTGTCTGTACAGAGGCCCTTAGATAAGACTGAGACTTGAGCGTCAGTGAGTTATTTTCTGGAGAGGTTAATTACCACGTCCTGCTGTAGCTCCTAGTCCCCTCGAAGCTTACACGGTGATACTAGCAATAGCAGCATTGCAGGATTCCCTTTTCTCTCATGTTCTTATTTATAATCAAATTGACTCCAAAATGACACAATACATTAATTACCATACATTTCTATTGGGCAAAAAAATATAAAATAAGGAAGTAATCTGAAACACAACCAAAACTTACTGCAAATGCTTCCAACAAGATTTTAGAGTCACAAGCTTGATGTCGTCAATGCGTGCCAGGAATATGGGATCAAATACAAAACTTTTGACTACTTTAATTATACAAATCTTTAGACGTGTCAACCATTTTCACACTCCTAAGCATATTGCTTATTGGCTGGGCGGACACTGCGCACACACACACACACACACACACACACACACACACACACACACACACACACACACACACAGTGCAGGATATTCATCTAAAGTGGCTCTGTAGTCCTCTGAGTTTATGAAGACAGTTACAGGGAAGACTTCTTGATTCGGTGTCAAAATGCTGTTGAGGGCCCCCCTACATTTTCCCCGTGTACCCCGAGTATTTATCTTTGTGAGAGAGTGTGTGTGTGTGAGTGAAGGATTCACTTTTCTGTTTTTTTAAGGTATTTTCTGATTTGATTTAACTGATAGAGATAGAGGATGACAGTGAAGAACGATAGAGATTGTGACAAAGGGCCTTATGCCAGATTTGAACCTATGCCATCACTGTAGACGTGTGTGCTGGAGGCTGCAGCATTACCGCTAGACCAGGCAAGCATGCTGACTCACTGTTCTACATGACGCCGTTGTTGTTGCCATTGTGTGATTGACAATAGTGTGTCATTTTCTGCTTAGCTGTCTTGGAGTCTGTCTCAATGGACAAGTTCATCCCTGAGTCGCCTCAGAACAACGAATCAGGAGAAGTCTCTCCCTGCCGCTCCCCCTCCACCCCACGACACTTCCGCTACAGGCAGCCTGGAGGTAAATGTGTGAGCGTATGTTTGTGTGTCAGACCTGACACAACTACGGTTTAAACTGTGCTTCGTGGAAAGTAACTATTTATTTGGGGGAGACAAATAGTTAACTATTTGAATACAGATCTCAGAAAGTGATTACTTTTCGGAAACTATTGGATTTGCTGCCTTCAACTAATGGCAGGGCTGTATCTGGAACTGTATGTTGAAGATAGAAATATAATAAATAGCAAACACAATCTCCTATACTATTCCAATCTATGTGACAGTCATATTTGATCTACACAATACTTTTTTGAACATTCTATATTTAACCTTTATTTAACTAGGCAAATCAGTTAGGAACAAATTATTATTTACAATAATGGCCTAGGAACAGTGGAGGGGGCAGAGGCAGAACGACAGATTTTTACCTTGTCAGCTTGGGGATTTTATCCACCAAACTTTGGTTACAGGCCCAACACTCTAACCACTAGGCTACCTGCCGCCCAATTCTCCTGGATGTCCATTTGTGTACATAATAAATTCAAACCGATTTATATTTTGTACAGATGAGTATCAAATCAAATCAAATTGTATTTGTCACATGCGCCGAATACAACAGTATTCAATACAATTGTAGAGAGTGAAATGCTTAATGTTATTTTACTGCTGCTCTTTAACCATTTGTTTTTTTATGTAAGTGTTTTACTTATCTATTTCTTACTTAACACTTATTTTTCTTAGAACTGCATTGCTGGTTAAGGGCTTTACAAGAGCAGCAGTAAAATAACATTAGCGGGGCTATATACAGGGGGTACCGGTACAGAGTCAATGTGTGGGGGACACAGGTTAGTCGAGGTAATTGAGATAATATGTAGGTAGAGCTAAAGTGACTATGCATAGATAATAACCAGAGAATAACAGCAACGTAAAGGGAGGGGATAGCCATTTGATTAACTGTTCAGAAGTCTTATGGCTTAGGGGTATAGAAGCTGATAAGAAGCCTTTAGGACCTAGACTTGGCTCTTCGGTACCGGTGTGTTTGGACCATGATAGTTTGTTGGTGATGTGGACACCAAGGAACTTGAAGCTCTCAACCTGCTCCACTACAGCCCTGTTGATGAGAATGGGGGCGTGCTCGGCCCTCTTTTCCTGTAGTCCACAATCATCTCCTTTCTCTTGATCGCGTTGAGGGAGAGCTTAGTGTCCTGGCACCACACGGCTAGGTCTCTGACCTCCTCCCTATAGGCTGTCTCATCGTTGTCGGTGATCAGGCCTACCAGTGCTTTGTCATCGGCAAACTTAATGATGGTGTTGGAGTCGTGCCTGGCCATGTAGTCATAGGTGAAGAGGGAGTACAGGAGGGGACTGAGCACGCAACCCTGAGGGGCCCCCGTGTTGAGGATCAGCGTGGCAGATGTGTTGTTACCTACTCTTACCACCTGGGGGCGGCCCATCAGGAAGTCCAGGATCAAGTTGTAGAGGGAGGTGTTTAGTCCCAGGGTCCTTAGCTTAGTGATGAGCTTTGAGGGCACTATCATGTTGAATGCTGAACTATAGTCAATGAATAGCATTCTCAGGTAGGTGTTCCTTTTGTCCAGGTGGGATAGAGCAGTGTTATGGCGATTGCATCATCTGTGGACCTATTGGGGCTGTAAGCAAATTGAAGTGGGTCTACAGTCAGGCCAAAAGTTTTGAGAATGACACAAATATTAATTCCCACAAAGTTTGCTGCTTCAGTGTCTTTAGATATTTTGTCAGATGTTACTATGGAATACTGAAGTATAATTACAAGTATTTCATAAGTGTCAAAGGCTTTTATTGACAATTACATGAAGTTGATGCAAAGAGTCAATATTTGCAGTGTGGACCCTTCTTTTTCAAGACCTCTGCAATCTGCCCTGGCATGCTGTCAATTAACTTCTGGGCCACGTCCTGACTGATGGCAACCCATTCTTGCATAATCAATGATTGGAGTTTGTTCACCCGCCTCTTGAGGATTGACCACAAGTACTCAATGGGATTAAGGTCTGTGGAGTTTCCTGGCCATGGACCCAAAATATCGATGCTTTGTTCCCTGAGCCACTTAGTTATCCTCCAAAAGGTGCTCCACCATGCTGGAAAAGGCATTTTTGTCACCAAACTGTTCCTGGAGGGTTGGGAGAAGTTGCTCTCTGAGGATGTGTTGGTACAATTCTTTAATCATGGCTGTGTTCTTAGGCAAAATTGTGAGTGATCCCACTCCCTTGGCTGAGAAGCAACCCCACACATGAATGGTCTCAGGATTCTTTACTGTTGGCATTTTTATTTTTATTTATTTTTATTTCACCTTTATTTAACCAGGTAGGCAAGTTGAGAACAAGTTCTCATTTACAATTGCGACCTGGCCAAGATAAAGCAAAGCAGTTCGACACATACAATGACACAGAGTTACACAAGGAGTAAAACAAACATACAGTCAATAATACAGTATAAACAAGTCTATATACGATGTGAGCAAATGAGGTGAGATAAGGCCATCCTTAAGGCAAAAAAAGGCCATGGTGGCAAAGTAAATACAATATAGCAAGTAAAACACCGGAATGGTAGATTTGCAATGGAAGAATGTGCAAAGTAGAAAGATGGTAGCGCTCACCTTGTCTTCTCCGGACAAGCTTTTTCCGGATGCCCCAAACAATCGGAAAGGGGATTCATCAGAGACAATGACTTTACCCCAGCCCTCAGCAGTCCAATCCTTGTACCTTTTGCAGAATATCAGTCTGTCAATGATGTTTTTCCTGAAGAGAAGTTGCTTCTTTGCTGCCCTTCTTGACACCAGGCCATCCTCCAAAAGTCTTCGCCTCACGGTGCGTGCAGATGCACTCACACCTGCCTGCTGCCATTCCTGAGCAAGCTCTGTACTGGTGGTGCCCCAATCCCCCAGCTGAATTAACTTTAGGAGACAGTCCTGGCGCTTGTTTGACGTCCTTGGGCGCCCTGAAGCCTTCTTCACAACAATTGAACTGCTCTCCTTGAAGTTCTTGATGATCCGATAAATGGTTGATTTAGGTGCAATCTTGCTGGCAGCAATATCCTTGCCTTTGAAGCTCTTTTTGTGCAAAGCAATGACGACGGCACGTGTTTCCTTGCAGGCAACCATGATTGACAGAGGAAGAACAATGATTCCAAGCACCACCCTCCTTTTGAAGCTTCCAGTCTGTTATTCGAACTCAATCAGCATGATAGTGATCTCCAGCCTTGTCCTCATCAACACTCACACCTGTGTTAACGAGAGAATCACTAACATGTCAGCTGGTCCTTTTGTGGCAGGGCTGAAATTCAGTGGAAATGATTTTGGGGGATTAAGTTCATTTGCATGGCAAAGAGGGACTTTGCAATTATTTGCAATTCATCTGATCACTCTTCATAACTGTCACGGCGAGAAGGATCGGAGGACCAAAATGCGGCGTGATATGTGTTCATCGTGAATTTTAATAAAGAAAACACTGAACACTGAAACACAGTGAACAAAATAACAACCGTGAAGCTAATGCGAGCTGCGCTGAAACAAGCCATCAACATAGACAATCACCCACAAACAAACAGTGCAACCCAGGCTACCTAAGTATGATTCTCAATCAGAGACAACTAATGACGCCTGCCTCTGATTGAGAACCATACTAGGCCGAAACATAGAAATACCCAAATCATAGAAAAACAAACATAGACTGCCCACCCAACTCACGCCCTGACCATAATAAATAAATACAAAACAAAGGAAATAAAGGTCAGAACGTGACAATAACATTCTGGAGTATATGCAAATTGCCGTCATACAAACTGAGGCAGCAGACTTGGTGAAAATTGATATTTGTGTCATTCTCAAAACTTTTGGCCACAACTGTAGGGTGACAGGTAAGGTGGAGGTGATATGATCCTTTGATATGATCCTTGACTAGCCTCTCAAAGCACTTCATGATTACAGAAGTGAGTGCTACGAGGCGATAGTCATTTAGTTCAGTCACCTTTGCCTTCTTGGGTACAGGAACAATGGTGGCTATCTTGAAGCATAGGAATAGATTGAATATGTCCGTAAATACACCTGCCAGCTGGTCTGCGCATGCTCTGAGGATGCGGCTAGGGACGCCGTCTGGGCCTGCAGCCTTGCGAGGGTTAACACGTTTAAATGTCTTACTCATGACAGCCACGGAGAAGGAGAGCCCACAGTCCTTGGTAGTGGCCATGTCGGTGGCACTGTATTATCCTCAAAGCGGGCAAAGAAGGTGTTTATTTTGTCTGTAAGCAGAACGCCAGTGTCCGTGACGTGGCTGGTTTTCTTTTTGTAGTCCGTGATTGTCTGTATACCATGCCACATATGTCTCGTGTCTGAGCTGTTGAATTGAGTCTCCACTTTGTCTCTATACTGACATTTCGCTTGTTTGATTGCCTTGCGGAGAGAAGAAGTACACTGTATCTATTCAGCCATATTCCCAGTCACGTAAGTTTTGCGCGAATGCTGCCATCTATCCACAGTTTCTGGTTAAGGTAGGTTTTAATAGTCACAGTGGGTACAATATCTCCTATACACTTCCATATAAACTCACTCACCGAATCAGCGTGTACGTCAATATTATTCTCTGAGGCTACCCAGAACATATACCAGTCTGTGTGATCAAAACAATCTTGAAGAGTGGAATCCAATTGGTCAGACCAGCATTGAATAGTTCTTAGCACAGGTACATCCTGTTTGAGTTTCTGCCTATAGGAAGGGAGGAGCAAAATGGAATCGTGGTCAGATTTGCCCCAAGGCAGGGTGGGGGAGGGCCTTATATGCATCACAGAAGTTAGAGTAGCAGTGATCCATAATTTTGCCAGCGCGACTACCTCAGTCAATATGCTGGTAGAATTTAGGTAGCCTTGATCTCAAATTTGCTTTGTTAAAATCCCCAGCAACTATAAATGCAGCCTCAGGATATATGGTTTCCAGTTTGCATAAAGTCCAGTGAAGTTCCTTGAGGGCCGTCGTGGTATCAGCTTGAGGGGGATATACACGGCTGTGACAATAATCGAGGAGAATTCTCTTGAGAGATAATACGGTCGGCATTTGATTGAGAGGAATTATAGGTCAGGTGAACGAAAGGACTTGAGTTCCTGTATGTTGCTACATTTACACCATGAGTCGTTAATCATGAAACATACACCCCCGCCCTTCTTCTTCACGGAGAGAAGTTTATTCCTGTCGGTGCGGCGTACAAAGAATCCAGGAGGCTGTATCGATTCCGACAGCATATCCCGAGAGAACCATGTTTCCGTGAAACAGAGTATGTTACAATCCCTGATGTCTTCCCTCTTCGGGGAAAGTCGTATTCCTGGTCGTAGTGTTGGTAAGTTGACACCGCTCTCATAACCCTGAAGATTTTCTGGGATAACAATGTAAGAAATAATACACATAAAAACAAAATACTGCAAAGTTTCCTAAGGACTAGATGCGAGGAATGGCAGCCCTCTCTGTCGGCGCCATTTTCTACTTCCTGAGCGCTCTTGAGCAGGTTTTCATCGAGATTATCTTTGTACTTTGCTCCGTTTATCTTTCCCTTGATCCTGACTAGTCTTCCAGTCCCTGTCGCTGAAAACCATCTGCGCAGCATGATGTTGCCACTACCATGTTTCACCGTAGAGATGGTATTGGCCAGGTCATGAGAAGTGCCTGTTTTTTTCCAGACGTGATGCTTGGCATTAAGGCCAGAGAGTTCAATCTTGTTTCTCATGGTCTAAGAGTCGTTTGGGTGCCTTTTGGCAAACTCCAAGCACGCTGTCATGTGCCTTTTACTGAGGAGTGGCTTCCGTCTGGCCACTCTACCATAAAGGCCTGATTGTTGGAGTGTTGCAGAGATGGTTGTCCTTCTGGAAGGTTCTCCCATCTCCACAGAGGAACTCTAGAACTCTGTCAGAGTGACCGTCGGGTTCTTGGTCATCTGCCTGACCAATGCCCTTCTCAGATAATTCAGATAATTCCTTCGACCTCATGGCTCGGTTTTTACTCTGATAAGCACTGTCAACTGTGAGACCTTATGTAGACAGGCGTGTGCCTTTCCAAGCCAAGTCCAATTAATTTAATTTACCACAGGTGGACTCCAATCAAGTTGTCGAAACATCTCAAGGATGATCAATAGAAACAGGATGGACCTGAGCTCTGAATATTTTCCGATTGCACTGTAGATAATTATATTTGTGGGGTACAGAGATGAGGTAGTCATTCAAAAAAAGTCCATGCAACTTATTACGTAACTTGTTAAGCATATTTTTCTCCTGAACTTATTTAGGCTTGCCATATCAAAGGGGTGGAATATTATTGACAAGACATTTAAGCTTTTGTTTTGTATTAATAAAAAAATATATATATAAAATCATAGTTCCACTTTGACGTTATGGTGACGGAAAATCTAAATTTCATCCATTTTAAATTCAGGTTGTAACATAACAAAATCTAGAATACGGCACTGTATTTGTTCATCATTTTGAAGCTGCAAAAGTGGTCTATTCTAACGTTGAGGTGATTCCATGTCCCTCATGTATTTAATTCTAGGCTATATTAAAATTAATACCTGAGAGCCTTCCAAACCATGTGCTAATGATCATATATTTAGACTAATTTAGTTTTTGGTTCTTCATCAAATATTTGGCAGCCATCAAATATTTATTATTTTGGGTTTTCATATAGTACCATACAGTACCATTCAAAAGTTTGGACACACCTACTCATTCAAGGGTTTTTCTTTATTATGATGATGTTCTACACTGTAGAATAATAGTGAAGACATAAACTATGGAGTAACAAATATGGAATCATGTAGTAAAAAAAAGGGTTAAACAAATCAAAATATGTTTTGTATTTGAGATTCTTCAAAGTAGCCACCCTTTGCCTTGACAGCTTTTCACATTCTCTCAACCAGTAGTCATGAAGTGCTTTGAAAGGCTGGTCATGGCTCACATCAACACCATCCTCCCAGGACCCTGGGACTAAACACATCCCTCTGCAACTGGATCCTGGACTTCCTGACGGGCTGCCCCCAGGTGGGAAGGTTAGGTAACAACACATCCAGCACGCTGATCCTCAACACGGGGGCCCCTCAGGCTGTGTGTTCAGTCCCTTCCTGTAGTCCCTGTTCACTCATGACTGCACGGCCAGGCACAACTCCAACACCATCATTAAGTTTGCCGATGACACAACAGTGGTAGGCCTGATCACCGACAATGATGAGACAGTTTATTTTCTTATTTTTTATTTTTTTATTTCACCTTTATTTAACCAGGTAGGCTAGTTGAGAACAAGTTCTCATTTCCAGCTGTGACCTGGCCAAGATCAAATAAAGCACTTGTAATAAACAAACATACAATCAATAATACAGTAGGAAAATCTATATACAGCATGTGCAAATGAGGTAGGATAAGAGAGGTAAGGCAATAAATAGGCCATGGTGGCAAAGTAATTGCTATATAGCAAATCAACACTGTATTGGTAGGATGTGCAGAGGATGAATGTGCAAGTTGAGATACTGGGGTGCCAAGGAGCAAGGTAAATTAATAAATACAGTATGGGGATGAGGTAGATCAGATGGGCTATTTACAGATGAGCTTATGTACAGGTGCAGTGATATGTGAGCTGCTCTGACAGGAGGTCAGAGACCTGACCATGTGGTGCAAGGACAACAACCTCTCCCTCAACTTGATCAAGACAAAGGAGTTGATTGTGGACTACAGGAAAAGTAGGATTTTCGGTGACAGGGCTGTAGTGGAGCAGGTTGAGAGCTTCAAGTTCCTTGGCGTCCACATCACCAACAATCTAACATAGTCCAAGCACACCAAGACAGTCTTGAAGAGGGCACAACAAAACCTATTCCCCCTGACTGAAAATATTTGGCATGGGTCCTCATATCCTCAAAAGGTTTTACAGCTGCGCCATCGAGAGCATCCTGATGGGTTAAATCACTGCCTGGTATGGCAACTGCTCGGCCCCCGGCCGCAAGGCACTACATAGGGTAGTGCGTGCGGCCCAGTACATCACCGGGGCCAAGCTTCCTGCCATCCAGGACCTCTATACCAGGCGGTGTCAGAGGAAGGCCCTAAAAATGGTGAAAATTTCCAGCCACCCTAGTCATAGACTGTTCTCTCTGCTACCGCATGGGAAGCAATACCGGAGCGCCAAGTCTAGGTCCAAGAGGCTTCTTAACAGCTCCTACCCCCAAGCCATAAGACTCCGGAACATCTAATCAAATGGCTACCCAGACTATTTGCACTGCCCCCCTCTTCTACGCTGCTGCTATTCTCTGTTATTATCTATGCATAGTCACTTTAATAACTCTACCTACATGTACATATTACCTCAATTACCTCAACACCGGTGACTCATTGATTGTACCGGTACCCCTTTTATATAGCTTGTTATTTTACTGGTGCTCTTCAAATATTTGTTACTTTTATCTTTTACTTTCTTGATGTATTTTCTTAAAACAGCATTGTTGGTTAAGGTCTTGTAAGTAAGCATTTCACTGTAAGGTCTACACCTGTTTTATTCAGTGCATGTGACAAATACAATTTGATTTGATGAGGTACTCACCTAGAATGCATTTCAATTAACAGCTGCGCCTTGTTAATAGTTCATTTGTGGAATTTCTTTCAATCTTTTAATGCGTTTGAGCCAATGTTGTTGTGACAAGGTAGGAGTGGTATATAGAAAATAGCCCTATCTGGTAAAAGACCAAGTCCATATTATGGCAAGAACAGTTCAAATTAGCAAAGGGAAATGACAGTCCATCATTACTTTAAGACATGAAGGTCAGTCAGTTCTTTATTGGAAGCCTCTCCCACAAAATCCAGGTATAATATCAGGAATTCGTCAGGGCAGCTGTCTAGGCCTTTGCGTAAAGCCAGTGTGTCTAATATGCAGATGACTCAACACTATACACATCAACAACACTTAACAAACATTTAACAAAGACCTGCAGTTAGTTTCATAATGGGTGGCAAGGAATAAGTTAGTCCTAAATCTTTCAAAAACTAAAATCGTTGCATTTGGGATAAATCATACACTAAACCCTAAGCCTCAACTAAATCTTGGAATGAATAATGTGGAAATTGAGCAAGTTGAGGAGAATAAACTGTTTGGAGTAAACCTGGATTGTAAACTGTCATGTTTCAAAAATATTGATACAACAGTAGCTAGGATGGGGATTATAAAGAGCTGCTCTGCCTTAACAGCACAATCAACAAGGTAGGTCCTACAGGCCCTAGTTTTGTCGCACCTGGACTACTGTTCAGTCGTGTGGTCAGGTATGACAAAGAGGGACTTAGGAAAAGTGCAATGGCTCAGAACAGGGCAGCACGACTGGCCCTTGAATGTACACAGAGAGCTAACATTAATGATATACATGTAAATCTCTCCTGGCTGAAAGTGGAGGAGAGATTGACTTCATCACTACTTGTATTTGTGAGAGGTATTGACATGTTGAATGCACCGTGCTGTCTGTTTGAACTAATGGCACACAGCTCAGACACACATGCATACCCCACAAGACATGCCGCCAGAGGTCTCTTCACAGTCCCCAAGTCCAGAACAGAGAGGTGCACAGTCCTACATATTACCATGACTACATGGAACTCTATTCCACATCAAAGTAACTCATGCCAGCAGTAAAATTTGATTTGAAAAACATATAAAAATACACCTTATGGAACAGTGGGGACTGTGAAACAACACAAACATAGACAAATGCATACAAACACACAATGGCATGCGCACTATAGACACATGTACACATGGATTTTCTGTTATAGATAAGTGGTAGTAGAGTAGAGGCCTGAGGGACCACACTTAATATGTTGTGAAATCTGTTATGATTGTATTGTAATGTTTTTCAAATGTATAACTGCCTTAATTTTGCTGGACCCCAGGAAGAGTAGCTGCTTGGCAGCAGCTAATGGGGATCCAGAATAAATACTACATTCAAAATCTCCTCATTCCCATTCCCTCTGTCATTAAAAATCCTACAATGTGATTTTCTGTATTTTTTTTCTCATTTTGTCTGTCATAGTTGAAGTGTGCCTATGATGAAAATTACAGGCCTCTCTCATCTTTTTAAGTGGGAGAACTTGCACAATTGGTGGCTGACTAAATACTTTTTTGCCCCACTATATATTCAAAAAAGTATTCCTTACCCAAGGACACTTCAACAGGTGACTATCCCAGGAAAATAAAGAAAAGGAGAAGTCTGTGTCTGCATTGATCTGAATTTATTTTCAGGACAAAAGCGCATTTTTCTTTATTTCCCTGGATAGTCAAATGTTGAAGTGTTTTTAGGTAAGGCATATGTTTTTGCATTAACAAATCTTAGAGTTAATTACCTGATTCCCTTTTTTGTTCAAGGTGGGCTGAAGTGTGTTTGGGTTAGCTTTCATTCCAGTGGTACATATCCTCAGTGGAGTGAATGTTTAGTGAGGCCAGATTCACATAGGATTATTTCCCTGTGACTCACACTTCATTTAAACAAGCCCAAGTCACTGGTCGGAGCTTCAGAGCCAGAGGAGCTCTGTGTGTGTGTGTGCACGTGTGTGCGTGTGTGTGTGTGTGTGTGTGTGTGTGTGTGTGTGTGTGTGTGTGTGTGTGTGTGTGTGTGTGTGTGTGTGTGTGTGTGTGTTGGTCAGACTGGTAACAATTTTTCTTGGATTTAGCTTAATGCTGTTTGGATGACATTAAAGCAGCCCATATGTAGGGCAGCTGAGACAAGGTGACAGTATTGGACTGAATATTGTAGATTGTCTCAGACGGTGAAAGAAATGTTGGGACTGTGAACAAGGTGGAAATGCTGTGTGTGCTTGTGAATGGATAACTTTTCTCTTTCTCTCTCTCTCTCTGTCTCTCTATTTCACTTTCTCTCTCTAGTTCAATCAGGGGAGAACTCTCGTTGTTCTGTTTCTCCTGCCTCAGCCTTTGCTATTGCTACAGCTGCAGCAGGACATGGCTCTCCCCCAGGTACACACACACACACACACACACACACACTCAAGCAAGCACACACACTAATTGTTCTCCTCTCTCGACCAGTGTTTAATAACTCAGAGAGGACATGTGATAAGGAGTTTATCATCAGAAGAGCTGCTACTAACAGAGTCCTCAACGTACTTCGACACTGGGTCTCAAAACACTCCCAGGTCTGTACACACTGTGTATGTACAGTACCTTTGTAAAGTATTCAGATTCCCTGACTTTTTCCAAATTTTGTTAGGTTACAGCCTTGTTAAAAAAATCTACACACAATATCCCATAATGACAAAGTAAAAACTGGTTTCATAAATGTTTGCACCCAAAAAATATATGTCACATTACATTTACATAAGTATAGTATTCAGACCCCTTACTCAGTACTTTGTTGAAGCACCTTTGGCAGCGATTACAGCCTCGATACTTCTTGGGTATGACACTACAGTGCCTTGCAAAAGTATTCACCCCCTTGGCATTTTTCCTATTATGTTTCATTGCAACCTGTAATTTAAATGGATTTTTATTTGGATTTCATGTAGTGGACATACACAAAATAGTCCAAATTGGTGAAGTGAAATGTAGAAAATAACTTGTTTCAAAAATTCGAAAAAATCAAAAACGGAGAAGTGGTGTGTACATATGTATTCACCCCCTTTGCTATGAAGCCCCTAAAAAAGATATGGTGCAACCAATTATCTTCAGAAGTCACATAATTTGTTAAATAAAGTCCACCCGTGTGCACTCTAAGTGTCACATGACCTGTCACATGATCTCAGTATAGGAACACCTGTTCTGAAAGGCCCCAGAGTCTGCAACACCACTAAGCAAGGGGCACCACCGATCAAGCGGCACTATGAAGACCAAGGAGCTCTCCAAACAGGTCAGGGTCAAAGTTGTGGAGAAGTACAGATCAGGGTTGTGTTATAAAAAGTATCTGAAACTTTGAACATCCCACGGAGCACCATTAAATCCATTATAAGAAATGGAAAGAATAGGGCACCACAATAAACCTGCCAAGTGAGGGCCACCCACCAAATCGCACAGACCATGCAAAGAGGTCATTCAATCAGAGAGGAAACAAAGGGACCAAAGATAACCCTGAAACGAGCTGCAAAGCTCCACAGCGGAAATTGGAGTATCTGTCCATAGGACCACTTTAAGCTGTACACTCCACAGAGCTGGGCTTTATGGAAGAGTAGCCAGAAAAAAAGCCATTTACTTAAAGAAAAAAATAAGCGAACACTTTTGGTGTTCGCCAAAAGGCATGTTGGAGACTCGCCAAACATATGGAAGAAGGTACTCAGGTCAGATGAGACTAAAATTGAGCCTTTTGGCCATCAAGGAAAATGCTATGTCTGGCGCAAACGCAACACCTCTCATCACCCCGAGAACACCATCCCCACAGTGAAGCATGGTGGTGGCAGCATCATGCTGTGGGGATATGTTTCATCAGCAGGAAACTGGTCAGAATTGAAGGAATGATGGATGACACTAAATACAGGGAAATTCTTGAAGGAAACCAGTCTTCCAGATATTTGAGACTGGGACGGAGGTTCACCTTCCATCAGGACAATGACCCTTGGGGGGTAAATAGTTATGCATGCTCAATTTTCTGTCTTATTTCTTGTTTGTTTCACAATAAAAAATATTTTGCATCTTCAAAGTGGTAGTCATGTTATGTAAATCAAATGATACCAACCCCCCCAAAATCCATTTTAATTCCAGGTTGTAAGGCAACAACATTGGAAAAATGCCAAGGAAGGGGGGTGTATACTTTTGCAAGCCACTGTACAAGCTTGGCACACCTGTATTTGGGCAGTTTCTCCCATTCCTCTCTGCAGATCCTCTCAAGCTCTGTCAGGTTGGATGGGAGCATCACTGCACAGCTATTTTCAGGCCTCTCCAGAGATGTTTGATCAGGTTCAAGTCCAGATCCTGTCTGGGCCACTAAAGGACATTCAGAGACTTGTCCCGAAGCCACTCCTGTATTGTTTTGGCAGTGTGCTTAGGGTTGTTGTCCTGTTGGAAGGTGAACCTTTGCCCCAGTCTGAGGTCCTGAGCGCTCTGGAACAGGTTTTCATCAAGGATATGTCTGTACTTTGCTCCGTTCATTTTTCCCTCAATCCTGACTAGTCTCTCAGACCCTGCCGATGGAAAACATCCCCACAGCACGATGCTGCACCACCATGCTTCACCGTAGGGATAGTGCCAGGTTTCCTCCAGGCGTGACGCTTGGCATTCAGGCCAAAGAGTTCCATCTTGTTTCTCATGGTCTCAGAGTCCTTTAGATGCCTTTTGGCAAACTCCAAACACGCTATCGTGTGCCTTTTACTGAGGAGTGGCTTCCGTCTGGCCACTCTACCATGAAGGCCTGATTTTTGGAGTGTTGCAAGAGATGGTTGTCCTTCTGGAAGGTTGTCCCATCTCCACAGAGGAACTCTAGAGCTCTGTCAGAGTGACCATCTGGTTCTTGGTCACCTCCCTGACCAATGCCCTTCTCCCCTGAATTCTCAGACAATTCCTTCGACCTCATGGTTCGGTTTTTGTTCTGATATGCACTGTCAACTGTGGGACCTTATATAGACAGGCGTGTGCCTTTCCAAGTCAAGTCCAATTAATGTAATTTACCACAGATGGACTCCAATCAAGTTGTCGAAACATCTCAAGGATGATCAATGGAAACAGGATGCACCTGAGCTAAATTCTCATAGCAAAGGGTCTGAATACTTATGTAAATAAGGTATGTGTTTTTTATTTGTAATACATTTGTAAACGTTTCTAAAAATCTGTTTTTGCTTCGTCATTATGGGGTATTGTGTGTAGATTGAGGGGGAAAAAGTGTGTAGATTGAGGGAAAAAAGTAAAGGGGTCTGAATACTTCCCGAATGCGCTGTATCCTCCAAATAACGGCTTCTCGGGCAATATCTCTTAAGTGTGTGTGTGTGTGTGTGTGTGTGTGTGTGTGTGTGTGTGTGTGTGTGTGTGTGTGTGTGTGTGTGTGTGTGTGTGTGTGTGTGTGTGTGTGTGTGTGTGTGTGTGTGTGTGTGTGTTGTTTAGGACTTTGAGATGAACAGTGAGTTGAAGATGGGAGTGATCTGTCTACTAGAGGAGATACTCAGAGATCCAGACCTATTGCCACAGGAGAGAAAAGCTACTGCTAATATACTAAGGTACACACAAACATGCAGGCATGGACAAACACACGCACTCAAATATGAACACATGTACACACACACATACACACAAGCAGCTACTGGCCACATACACTATATATACAAAGGTATGTGGACACCCCTTCAAGTTAGTGGATTTGGCTATTTCAGCCATACCCGTTGCTGACAGGTATATAAAATCGAGCACACGGCCAAGCAATCTCCATAGACAAACACTGGCAGTAGAATGGCCTTACTGAAGAGCTCAGTGACTTTCAACGTGGCACTGCCATAGGATGCCACCTTTCCAACAAGTCAGTTCATCAAATGTCTGCCCTGCTAGAGCTGCCCCAGTTAACTGTAAGTGCTGTTATTGTGAAGTGGAAATGTCTAGGAGCAACAACGGCTCAGCCACGAAGTGGTAGGCCACACAAGCTATCAGAACAGGACCGTCAAGTCCTAAAGTGCGTAGCGCGTAACAATATTCTGTCCTCAGTTGCAACACTCACTACCGAGTTCCAAACTGCCTCTGGAAGCAACATCAGCACAATAACTGTTCGTCAGGAGCATTATAAAATGGGTTTCCATGGCCGAGCAGCCGCACACAAGCATAAGATCACCATGCGCAATGCCAAGCGTTGGCTGGAGTGGTGTAAAGCTTGCCGCCATTGGACTCTGGACCAGTGGAAACGCATTCTCTGGAGTGATGAATCACGCTTCACCATCTGGCAGTTAGACGGACAAATCTGGGTTTGGGGGATGGCAGGAGAACGCTACCTGCCCCAATGCATAACTGCAAGTTTGGTGGAGGAGGAATAATGGTCTGAGGCTGAGTTTCACGGTTTGGGCTAGGCCACTTAGCCCGAACACTACAGCATACAATGACATTCTAGACGATTCTGTGCTTTTAACTTTGTGGCAACAGTTTGGGGAAGTCCCCGCAGCAATGTTCCAACATCTAGTGGAGTACCTTCCCAGAAGAGTGGAGGCTGTTGTATCAGCATATGGGGACCAACTCGCTGTTAATAGGACTGGGATCGGATGCCTGTCGTTGGTTTCATGACTGTCATGAAACCAACGACAGGCATCCGATCCCAGTCCTATTAACAGCGAGTTGGTCCCCATATGCTGATACAACAGCCTCCACTCTTCTGGGAAGGTACTCCACTAGATGTTGGAACATTGCTGCGGGGACTTCCCCAAACTGTTGCCACAAAGTTAAAAGCACAGAATCGTCTAGAATGTCATTGTATGCTGTAGTGTTCGGGCTAAGTGGCCTAGCCCAAACCGTGAAACTCAGCCTCAGACCATTATTCCTCCTCCACCAAACTTGCAGTTATGCATTGGGGCAGGTAGCGTTCTCCTGCCATCCCCCAAACCCAGATTTGTCAGGCTGTTAGAGTCAACGGAATCCAGTCGGAGCCATTGGAGTTGGTTAAAGGGGTCCCACAAGGTTCTATACTTGGTCCATTACTGTTCACTCTCTACAAAAACAATATCGTTGATGAGATAAGTGTAAAATTCATCCATATGCTGATGACACATGTACTCTATCGCTTCAACGGCTGTATTGACCAATCATGTGAAATGTTTCTGCAGTACCCTTTCTCTGGATGAGCAGGAAGCAGATGCCCAGCTGAGGATAGAAGACATCCTTCAGATGGTGAGAAAACTCCACTATCCAGAAACCCCTCTCATTTACTCACAAACCTCTCTAGGTAAGACATGGGGTGTATTCATTAGTGCACACCGTAGTAAAACAGAACACATTTTGCAACGAAAACAAGCCTTTCTTACTGGACAAGTTCATGTTAGTCCCTAACCGTATTGTCCCATTTGATTCTGATTGGTTCCTAGTAATCATTGTAGTTAGGACATTCTTCCTTTCTCATTCACCTTAGCGCTGGTGAACTCTGCCCCCTTTGTACGGAACTGATACCTCTTCTGAATTTGCCAGAGAAGCAGTCCCCTGCTACACTTCATCTTGGTAAGAGTGTCTACACTCCCCAGATAATCAACCCCTGATGAGTCCCCTCTAAACCCTTAGCACCATCCAGTAGAGAGATACCAGTCAGAGTTCTGTCCTACCTCATCCTACACCTCTCTCCATCAATCACGTCACCCACATTCCTCTTATTTATTTAACCTTTATTTAATGAGGCAAGTCAGTTAACTTGACGGTTAACAATGACGGCCTTCCCCCTGTCCAAACCCTAACCCGGACGACCTTATAATGTACAGTAAACGGAGACCTGTGATTGGCTTAGTTAGCTATATTTTAGAAGTTTTAGTCTTTGATCAGATAGGTTAACTAAATAAATAAGTGAATTGTTTGCCTCACAGTTAGCCAAGATTCCTACAATTGTTTACAGTTAGTTAGCAATTGCTTCTACACTATTTTGCTCGGTACAATAGCGCTGACGTGTCAATAATAACCTGTCGCAAAAATGACTGTCTCCAGTTGTGTTTAAATATTACCACTGTGACACTGGATATTTTTGCTCCCCTCTCCCTCCACTGGATGGGAAACTGCCCTCATGTCTTTCTGCAAACTGATCCGTTCACTTACACATTAAGGGTGGGTTGCACCAAAATGGATTAACTCTTAAACTGGGTTAAATCATGTTGGTGCACAAAACTTTAAACCTAGTTTTAAATGAATACCATACTGAACAAAAATATAAACTTAACGTTCAACAATTTCAAAGATTTTGCTGAGTTACAGTTCATATAAGTAAATCAGTCAACTGAAATAAATAAATTAGGCCCTAATCTATGGATTTTACATGACTGGGCAGGGGCGCAGCCATGGGTGGGTCTGGGAGGGCAATAGGTCCACCCACTGGGGAGCCAGGCCGACCCACTGGGGAGCCAGGCCCAGTCATTCAGAATGAGTCCCCCCCTCTGACGATCCCACAGGTGAAGAAGCCGGAAGTGGATGTCCTGGGCTGGCATGGTTACATGTGGTCTACAGTTGTGAAGCCGCTTGGACGTACTGCCAAATTCTCTAAAACGATGTTGGCAGCTTATGGTAGAGAAATAAACACTACATTCTCTGGCAACAGGTCTGCAGTCAACATGCCAATTGCACGCTCACTCAAAACGTGAGACATCTGTGGCATTGTGTTGTGTGACAAAAACGCATATTGTTCCCAGCACAAGGTGCACCTGTGTAATGATCATGCTGTTTAATCAGCTTCTTGATATGCCACACCTCTCAGGTGGATGGATTATCTTGAGAAAGGATAAAATGCTCGCTAACAAGGATGTAAACTATTTGTGCACAACATTTTTGGGATCTTTTATTTCAACTCATAAAACAAGGGACCAGCACTTTACATGTTGCGTTTATATTCAGTGTTCAGTGTAGTTAAATTGAATCCGTCTTCTAAACTAAATTCAATTTAAACTTTAAACCAATATGAAATGTAATATATTTGCTCCATTGTTTTAAAATCAAATTTAAAAGTAGTCTCTTGACGCCCTCTGTTGGCATTTTCTAAGCAACATATATTGAAAATGACCTTTATTAACTATAAGTCCTACAAACATATGTTTAGTACTGTTAGAAAGGTAAAAACCGTGGGATTCAGGAACACCATGACAATTACAGAACAAGTGCATCAGCAGGGGAAAAAAAGTATAAATAAATATTTGTAAAAATGTTTTTTTTTGTGGGGTGGGGGTTGGGTTCCCGAATAGTCCCCATGTAGGGGAATAAGAGATTTGAAAGTCTAAATGTCACTAAATATCATTTCAAAAGGGTACAAAAAAAACAACACAGACATGTTTGTAAAACTCAACTAGCCAGTTTACTAATTTGACATAAAAGTGCAATTAATTTCACCATTGGCCCCAAGTGAACACCCACTTTGATAGCTAGCAAGCTAGCAATGATTAGTGCTGATTTGTTTCCATAGAAATAGAATAAGAACACATTTATATGGTGAAGCCATTATGACACGTGTCACTAATCATAGAGGGCTTACAGTTGTGTCACAAATCACCTAACAACCGCACCAGTCACCATGTTGGAAGACCAAAATCAGTCTGTTGGAAGTTCTCCAATCGTCCACATGGCTGGCTGCATTTTGCTACCACTGGAATCTTCGGGAAGATTGCAAATTATTTTGTTTTTCTAAGGAGCCAGAAAACAGAGGCAGTGGAAACCCCTTTTCAAGTAAGTAAATATATTTTTAAATGATCAAAATCAAAGTATTATTAGCTAGCTAGCTTGCTACAGAACGTTAGTGTGCAGGCTAACTCAAATGAGCTGCTAATGTAATGTTAGCTAACTTTACATACTGTATAGCTGGCTATGTGGATAACATTTCACCAGTTTGCTAACTTGATATTAGCTAGTCAGCTAGCTATCTTGATGTATTTATCATTGTAAGTCTAAATGAATTTGTAGCTAGGTAGCTAGCTAACAGCCATGGAAGAGGGTGAATGGATAGGCTGTTTCTTTTGTGATGCTTTCTGTCCTCTGATAGAGAGAGATGTAAAGCAGATGAGGCAATGAATGCCCCAAGAGAATAAGGGTACATCCTTGTATACCATGGATTGTATATGTACCTATGTTAGCACATTTTGTGAACAAAAATACAGTTTAAGTCACACAAAATGTAAACTCAGCAAAAAAGAAATGTCCTCTCAACTGCGTTTATTTTCAGCAAACGTGTAAATATTTGTATGAACATAACAAGATTCAACAACTGAGACATAAACTGAACAAGTTCCACAGACATGTGACCAACAGAAATTGAATAATGTGTCCCTGAACAAAGGGGGGTCAAAATCAAAAGTTACCGTCAGTATCTTGTGTGGCCACCAGCTGCATTAAGTACTGCAGTGCATCTCCTCCTCATGGAATGCACCAGATTTGCCAGTTCTTGATGTGAGATGTTACCCCACTCTTCCACCAAGGCACCTGCAAGTTCCCAGACATTTCTGGGGGGAATGGCCCTAGCCCTCACCCTCCGATCCAACAGGTCCCATTGTCTTCAAAGCGAGCAAAGAAGTTGTTTAATTGGTCTGGGAGCAAGACGTCGGTGTCCACAACGGGGCTGGTTTTCTTTTTGTAATCCGTGATTTACTGTAGATCCTGCCACATACGTCTTGTGTATGAGCCGTTGAATTGCTCTACTTTGTCTCTATACTGGCGCTTAGCTTGTTTTAATTGCCTTGCGGAGGGAATAGCTACACTTGCTTGTATTCGATAATGTTTCCCTTTTTCGTTTTGCGCGGATGCTGCCATAATGTCAGGATGAGCCTGCAGGTAGGGTACCACATGAGGGAGGAGGATGTCTTCCCTGTAACGTACAGCGTTGAGATTGCCTGCAATGACAACAAGCTCAGTCCAATGATGCTGTGACACAACGCCCCAGACCATGACGGACCCTCCACCTCCAAATTGATACCACTCCAGAGTATAGGCCTCGGTGTAACGCCCATTCCATTTGACGATAAACACGAATCCGACCATCACCCATGGTGAGACAAAACCGTGACTCGTCAGTGGAGAGCACTTTTTGCCAGACCTGTCTGGTCCAGCGACGGTGGGTTTGTGCCCATAGGCGATGTTGTTGCCGGTGATGTCTGGTGAGGACCTGCCTTACAACAGGCCTACAAGCCCTCAGTCCAGCCTCTCTCAGCCTATTGCAGACAGTCAGCACTGATGGAGGGATTGTGCGTTCCTGGTGTAACTCGGGCAGTTGTTGTTTCCATCCTGTACCTGTCCCACAGGTGTGATGTTAGGATGTACCGATCCTGTGTAGGTGTTGTTACACGTGGTCTGCCACTGCGAGGACAATCAGCTGTCCGTCCTGTCTCCGAGTAGCACTGTCTTAGGCGTCTCACAGTACGGACATTGCAATTTATTGCCCTGGCCACATCTGCAGTCCTCATGCCTCCTTGCTGCATGCCTAAGGCATGTTCACGCAGATGAGCAGGAACCCTGAGAGTCAGTAGAGAGGCCTCTTTAGTGTCCTAAGTTTTCATAACTGTGACCTTAATTGCCTACCTTCTGTAAGCTGTTAGTGTCTCAACGACCGTTCCACAGGTGCATGTTCATTAATTGTTTATGGTTCATTGAACAAGCATGGGAAACAGTGTTTAAACCCTTTACAATGAAGATCTGTGAAGTTATTTGGATTTTTACTCATTATCTATGAACGACAGAGTCCTGAAAAAATAAGGTTTATTTTTTTGCTGAGTTTATAAACCTATTAGAAATGGAACAGACCAACCCTGCTGGGTGTGCATGCTTCTGTTCCAGCCCAGCACTAACCCACCTGATTCAATGTATCAAACCTAATTAGTTATCTTCTTATGGGTATGTGGGACGCTACCATCCCACCTGGCCAACATCCGGTGAAATTGCAGAGCGCCAAATTCAAAAATAGAAATACTCATAATAAAAATTCATAAAACATACAAGTGTTATACATCGGCTTAAATATGAACTTCTTGTTAATTCAACCGCGGTGTCAGATTTCAAAAAGGCTTTATGGCGAAACCATAACATGTGATTATCTGACGACAGCGCCCAGCACACAAAATATTACAAACAGTTACCAGCCAAGTATTGGAGTTACAAAAGTCAGAAATAGCGATAAAATTAATCACTTACTTTTGATGATCTTCATATGGTTGCACTCACAAGACTCCCAGTTTCACAATAAATGTTTGTTTTGTTTGATAAAGTCCCTCTTTATATCCAAAAACCTCAGTTTTGTTGGCGCGTTTTGTTCAGTAATCCAATGGCTCAATGGCAGTCACAACAGGCAGATGAAAAATCCAAATAGTATCAGTAAAGTTCATAGAAACATGTCAAACGATGTTTATAATCAATCCTCAGGTTGTTTTAGTCATAATAATCAATAATATTTCAACCGGACAATAGCTTCGTCAATATAAAAGAAAAACAAGAAAGGTGTGCTCTCGGTCGTGCGCAGCAAACAGGTCTGGGGACTTCTCAGGGTCCACTCATTCAGTGGTCTTACTCCCTCATTTTTCAGAATACAGGCCTGAAACAATTTCTAAAGACTGTTGACATCTAGTGGAAGCCATAGGAAGTGCAATTTTAGTCCTAAGTCATGGGATACTGTATAGGCATTCAATATAAAACTACAAACATAAACAAATCCCACTTCCTGGATGGATTTTTCTCAGGTTTTCGTCTGCCATATCAGTTCTGTTATACAGACATTATTTTAACCGTTTTGGAAACTTTAGAGTGTTTTCTATCCAAATGATATGCATATCCTAGGTTCTGGGCCTGAGTAGCAGGCAGTTTACTTTGGGCACACTTTTCATCCGGAGGTGAAAATAGTGCCCCCTGAGGTTAATAATCAAGTGTGCTATTGCTGAGCAGGAACAGATGTCTGCACCCCCCGTAGGTCAGGGATCAGTGGAGTGGATTGTTCTAAGCTTGTGGCTGTCTTGAACCCTACTGTTTGTTGTTATCAATCTTCCCTGCGACCTGCCCTGGATCTACGAGGAGTAACAGCGTAATCTATGTTGTTACCATGACAAAGACCAAAGCCAGTGGGAGTACCGTTGAGGACAGTGGTGTCGAACAAAAAGCGAACAAAAATAGTTTTACAAACAGTTGTTACAACGACACGAAATAGCTTCAAGTGTTTTGTCCAGAAACTGGTGGAGTCAGCTAATACAATAATGGACGACCTGACCAGAGTGGTCCAGGACCTGAAGAACAGTTTGCAGTTCTCCCAGGGTCAGCTCGATTATTTTAAACAGGAGAATGTCAAGATGACAGCAATCTGTAAGTTATTGAGAGAGGACCTCAGTTCTGTATGTGAATCCATGATAACAGTGAGAAATCGGATTATCTCAAAGGACAATCAAGGTGGAACAACATGGTTGTGGACAGAATTGCAGCATCTCCACATGAGACCTGGATGGTGGGAAATTATCTCAGAAAAAGTCAAGATGGACCACAGGAAGATTGAGGTGGAGCACGCCCATAGGACTGGAAAACCCACCACCAACCCAGGTGACAGGCCCAGGCCGACAGTGGTCAGATGGTCAAGATAGTGGTCAAGTTCCTGAGGTTCAGGAAAGAGCCAAGAACTCGAGAGGAATGGATATATTCCTCAACGAGGACTATTTGAAGCTATCCTGAATCAGCGGAATGAATGCACACTTGATCACGCGTAAACACTCTCACCTCTTCCCTTCGCTTGTGAACTTCAATGCACAACGCATCAGCGTGACCAGGCAAAAAAAACTTTCCAAGCCAAACCCCTACACACAGCCTACATCAGTGTCACCATATTAGCTAAAGTACTGTCATAGTCAGCATAGCTAATAGAACTAACGCATTAGTAAACCCTCTACAATCATGCAGTAACATTACAGTGTGCAGTTACACATTACAGTAAGCAGTAACACCGGCGGCGCCTGGTGGCAATAAATTTGTAAAACCGAAAGCTTACCTTGACTTGGAAGAGTTCCAGTGTTGTGTTGGATAGTCAAATCAAATCAAATTTTATTGGTCACATACACATATTTAGCAGATGTTATTGCGGGTGTAGCGAAATGCTTGTGTTCCTAGCTCCAACAGCTCAGTAATATCCAACAATTCACAACAATACACACAAATCTAAAGTTAAAGAATGGAATTAGAAATATATTAGTATTAGGACGAGGAATGTCGGAGTGGCATTGACTAAAATACAGTAGAATAGAATATATATATACATACGAGATGAGTAAAGCAGTATGTAAACATTATTAAAGCGACAAGTTTTCCATTATTAAAATAATAATGATTCCATGTCTATGCAGCAGCCTCTAAGGTGCAGGGTTGAGTAATCTGGTGGGAGCCGGCTATCAATGGCTATTTTATAGTCTGATGGCCTTGAGATAGAAGTTGTTTTTCAGTCTCTCGGTCCCAACTTTGATGCACCTATACTGACCGCCCCTTCTGGATGGTAGCGGGGTGAACAGGTCGTGGCTCGGTTGGTTGATGTCCTAGTTGATATTTTGGGCCTTCCTGTGATATCGGGTGCTGTAGGTGTCCTGGAGGGCAGGCAGTGTGCCCCCGGTGATGCGTTGGGCAGACCGCATCACACTCTGGAGAGTCCTGCAGTTGCGGGCAGTCGCCGTAGCAGGTGTTGATACAGCCCAACAGGATGCGCTCAATTCTGCATCTGTAAAAGTTTGTAAGGGTCTTAGGGGCCAAGCTGAATTTCTTCAGCCCCCTGAGGTTGAAGAGATGCCTTTGCGCCTTCTTCACCACAATGTCTGTGTGGATGGACCATTTCACATCGTCAGTGATGTGTACGCCATGGAACTTGAAGCTTTTCAACTTCTCCACTGCGGTCCCATCGATGTGGATAGGGGCGTGCTCTCTCTGCAGACTAGGATAGGGAGAGATTGAATATGTCCTTAAACACTCCAGTCAGCTGGTCGGCGCATCCTCTGAGGACGCAGCTAGGGATGCCATCTGGGCCGGCAGCCTTGTGAGGGTTAACACGCTTTAAATGCATTACCCATGTCGGCCACTGAGAACGAAAGCCCGCAGTCCATGGGAGTTGGCCGCATCGGTGGCACTGTGTTATCCTCAAAGTGGGCAAAGAAGGTGTTTAGCTTGTCCGGGACCATGACGTCGGTGTCCGCGGTGTGGCAGGTTTTCCCATTGTAATCCGTGATTGTCTGTAGACAATCGTCTCGTGTCTGAGCTGTTGAATTGCGACTCCACTTTTTCTCTGTACTGACGTTTTGCCTGTTTGATTGCCTTACGGAGGGAATAACTACACTGTTTGTATTCAACCATATTCCTAGTCACTTTGCCATGGTTACATGCGGTGGTTCGCTCTTTCAGTTTTGCACGAATGCTGCCATCTATCCACAGTTTCTGATTTCGGTAGGTTTTAATAGTCCCAGTGGGAACAACACCCACTATAACTTTCCTGATGAACACAATCACTTTCTCAGTGTCTGAGGCTACCCGGAACATTTCTCAGTCAGCGTGATCAAAACAATCTTGAAGCATGGATTCCGATTGGTCAGACCAGCGTTGAATAGACCTTAGCAGGGGTACTTCCTGTTTGAGTTCCTGCGTATAGGAAGGGATAAGCTAAATGGAGTCATGCATCCTGGAAGTTGGAGTAGCAGTGGTCGAGTGTTTTAATAGCGTGAGTACTACAGTCAATGTGTTGATAGAACTTTGGTAGCGTTTTCCTCAAATTTGCTTTGTTAAAATCCCCAGCTACAATAAATGCGGCCTCAGGATATGTGGTTTCCAGTTTGCACATAGTCCAGTGTAGTTCCTTGAGGGCCATTGTGGTATCGGCTTGAGGGGAAATATACATGGCTGTGACTATAACCGAAGACAATTCTCTTGAGAGGTAATACGGTCGGCATTTGATTGTGAGGTTTTCTAGGTCGGGTGAACGTTACCACAATCACAACATTATCACAATCACACCATGAGTAGTAAATCATGAAGCATACACCCCCGCCTTTCTTCTTCCCAGAGAGTTCTTTATTCCTGCCTGCGCAATGTACTGAGAACTCAGCTGGCTGTACGGGGACAGTATATCTGGAGAGAGCCACGATTCCGTGAAACAGAGTATGTTACAGTCCCTGATGTCTCTCTGGAAGGAGATCCTTGCTCTGAGCTCATCTACTTTATTGTCCAGAGACTGAATATTGCCGAGTGATGTACTTGGATGTGGTGGATGGTGTGCACACCTCCTGAGTCGGACTAGAAGTCTGCTCCGAATACCTCTTCTCTGCCGGCGTCGTCTTGGAGCAGCGTCTGGGAAAAGTTAAATTGCCCTGGGGGGTACAAACAAAGGATCCAATTTGGGAAAGTCATATTCCTGGTCGTAACGCTGGTGAGTTACTGCCACTCTAATATTCAAAAGTTCTTTCCGGGTGTATGTAATAACATAACAATCTTGCTAGACTAATAATGTAATAAATAACATACAAAAAAATAAAAAATACTGCAAGCTTTTTGCTTCTGTCAGCGCCATCAAAGCCATCTAGCTAACATATCATCCGTCTGTTTGAGCAGGGTATTTTAGTAAGGGAAACTGAAAGTGAAAAAAAAATACACTCTATTTCTGTCTTGCTTCTCCTTCATTTTGGTAGAAAAAAAAATGTTAAACTATTGTCTTTCTCTTTCTTTGAGTCAACTACTCACCACATTTTATGCATGGCAGTACTATCTAGCTTTAGCTTATGCTTTCAGTACTAGATATAAGGGCACAAGGCGAGACCCAGATGCAGACACAGGAGGCAGATGGTTAGAGTCTTTGTAGTTTATTTATAATCCAAATGAGTAGGCAGGAGAATGGTCGTGGACAGGCAAAAGGTCAAAACCAGATTCTGAGTCCAAGAAGTAAAGAGTGGCAGACAGGCTCGATGTCAGGGCAGGCAGAAGGGTCAGGCAGGCGGGTACGGAGTCCAGAAAAAACAGGCCGGGTCAAAACCGGGCAGACTAGAAAAAGAGAATAGAAAAAAGGAGCACGGGAAAACATGCTGGTTGACTTGAAAACATACAAGAAGAACTGGCACAGAGAGACAGGAAACACCGGGATAAATACACTGTGGAAAAAAGTGACACCTGGAGGAGGAGACAATCACAAGAACAGGTGAAACAGATCAGGGCGTGACTAGATTTATTATCTGATCCTTTGATTGGGTGGAAAACATGTCAGTTCATGCTGCAAGAGCTCTGATAGGTTGAATGATGTCCTCTCGAAGTTTTTATAATTACTGTGTAAGTCTATGGAAGGGGGTGAGAACCATGAGCCTCCTAGGTTTTGCATTGAAGTCAATGTACCCAGAGGAGAACGGAAGCCAGCAATTCTCTGGCTACACCATGATGCCCCCCTACAGAGTGCTGTTGAGGCTACTGTAGACCTTTGCAAAATAGTGTATTTTAATCAATTATTTGGTGATGTATTTTATATTATTTTATATTTTGTATAGTTTTATCTAAAAATAATAACTTTTTTAATGTTTTACCATTTTTATTTGTATGAAATTCACTGAGGAGGATGGTTCTCCCCTTCCTCCTCTGAGGAGCGTCCACTGACTGATGTGTATGTGTAACTGATAGATGCATACACACATGTCTTTTGTCTGTAATGTATTTTTTGATATATGTTGGACCCCAGTAAGACTAGCTGTCATCATTGACATCTGCTAATGGGGATCTTAATAAATCAAATCATAACCTATGGTGTTTACTTTTTTTGTTAACCTGAAATTATGTTTTAGTAATAATAGCCTACTTGTTCCTAAAATGTATTGACATATGAGTTACTTACAGTATACACTTTGAAATGATGTGATATAGTGTTGATTCGTTGAAGTTAAGTGTTTAAACTTGTTTAAGTTGTTAACTTAACTATTATTCAAGATGAACTAGTGTTGCTGTTGATAAATCACAGATCACAATCCTGCAATAAAGAGGGGAAGCGAATCTGTCTCTTATTTGTCTGTTTCTCTGTTTTCTCAAATGAACATTACTTTTTTGTTCAGTCATAAGCCCTCCAATTCGTTTTATTTGATTGTCACAATTTTTTGGATATCAGCCTTGTAAACCCATTTTGCAGCTGATAATGGCATGCAACACCAATGCATCCATAGATCTACAACAGTGGTTCCCAACTCCAGTCCTTGAGTACCCCCTTGAGCACACATTGTTGTTGTAGCCCCGGACAAACATACCTGATTCAAATCATCAAGTTGACAAGTTGAATCAGGTGTGTTTGTCCAGTGCTACAATAAACTGGGTAAATTAGGGGGACTCTAGGACCGGAGTTGGGAACAACTGGCCTACAGTATGATGGCATTAGCCTTATGGGTATTTGCAATGCAGCCCTTTAAATTGTGCATCTGGAGCAGAGAATAGCTTAACTCACATATTGGTCAGTTACTGTACCAATCAAAAGTTTGGATACACCTACTCATTCAAGGCTTTTTCTTTATTTTTTACTGTTTTCTACATTGTAGAATAATAGTGAAGACAGCACTATGAAATAATACATATCGAATCACGTAGATACCAAAAAAGTGTTAAACAAATCAAAATGTATTTTAGATTCTTCAAAGTAGGCACCCTGTGCCTTGATGACAACTTTGCACCCTCTTGGTATTCTCTCAACCAGCTTCATGAGGAATGCTATTCCAACAGTCTTGAAGGAGTTCCCACATATGCTGAGCACTTGTTGGCTGCTTTTCCTTCACTCTGCGGTCCAACTCCAAAAAAAAAACCTTGAATGACTAGATGTGTCCATACTTTTGATTGGTACTGTTTGTTGTTGAATGCTGTTGAATGCCGAAAGCTGAACTCAAATCAAGAGAGACCACGATTTATTGTTTTTGTAAAGCTGACAGTGTTTTTATATATTTTCATTTTATGTTGGCTCTGTTGGGCTTAGTTGCTGTTGTCTGTCAGACAGGCTCGATCCCTCCAGATTCCGCAGAGGGGGAGAGACACGTTAGCCCAGCTAGCCTAGCTGGCTCGGCGGTCTCAAATGGAGATCGCTATTGAACGTTTCCAGCGCTGCAGGAGCTGTGTTAACTTTGCTTTGTTCCGGGACAATGTGGACTGCGCTGACTTTCAAAAGCAAAACTACACAAGCTACTGGGGAATCCACACCCAACTACTTTTTATTTTTCATCCACCCCAGTAGCTGGACACCGCTCTGGTCTGGTGGAAGTGTCGCCGCCGTGTTGGCTCTCCACAGCCAACTGGCCGGTGCTCAGCAGGTTCCATAACTGAATGGGTCTCCTCCTTCCCTGGAGAACAGAGCTGTTATCGACCCAATCAATCAGCCATGGCGATACGTTCCTCGCCGTGGAAGTCGAGGAAAGCGTCCTCTGGCAATGGTGCTCCTTGGAGATGTTGAGCTCGGACTTGACACAGACTAGAAACGGCTTTGTGTTTCTGGTATGTGATTTCAAAGGTTCCATAGGTTCCAGCACCTTCTTCTTTGGGGGCTTCCCATTCAAGATCGGATCCGGAGGTACCAGCATCTTCGCCTTCTGTTCTGTCTCCCTCTCCGGTGGCTTCTACTTTGGGTTCAGATCCACCCTCATCAGACCATGAGGCTGCCTGAGTGACTGGCCCATTTAACATCACCAGCTGTCATCATAAGCAGCTCTATGGTGAGAAACGTCTTGGTTCCCAAGGCAAAAACCATGTGCTACCCAGGAGTAAGAGTACAGGACATCACAAGGCTGCTTATGACTGTTCTACAACAGATGCCGGGAGCTGATACTGTCATAGTCCATGTGGGATCAAATGACATCAGGAGGGCTAGCTCAGAACATCTGAAAATGGATTTTAAAGAATTGATTTTAGCATTAAAACCTCCTATAATTGCAGGTCCAGTACCATTGTTGGGCCGCGAGTGTGAAAGATTCAGCAGGCTACTGGCATTACACATCTGGCGAAAATATTACTGTAGCTCTGCTGGAGTTTTATAGATAACTTTGACACCTTCTGGAAACAGAAGATACTCTACATGAATGGCGAAGTACATCCAAGTCATCATGGGTCCTGGAATCTGTCCACTCATTTTGATGCTGCGTTGAAACAATAACTTATCAATGACCCAAAACCAGCTCAGGTAATCCCTACCATTATGACAATGAGTCGTCATAATGCTTCATCAAATGTACATTATCCTAGTGGAGTTGGCAGACACAATGTAAAGTGGGGCAAAAAAGTATTTAGTCAGCCACCAATTGTGCAAGTTCTCCCACTTAAAAAGATGAGAGAGGCCTGTAATTTTCATCATAGGTACACTTCAACTATGACAGACAAAATGAGAAAAAAAATCCAGAAAATCACATTGCAGGATTTTTTATGAATTTATTTGCAAATTATGGTGGAAAGCCAAAGCTTTTGCGTAGTTGACTACTACATCATGGCTCTGCAGTGTCATCAGCCAAGCCGCTATTCTGCTGTTGTGTACAGCACGCTCATGGATTTGTTGGCTTTTCAGAGAAGTCACAGGCTTGTGACATGTTTCTATGATCACCGTTTGTCCGCCGACAGAACTGGTGAAGTGTTTGACCGCCCAGACTGTCGACACCAGCGCTTTTCCACAGTCTGAGTACTTGAGTTCAGCAGGGTTTAGTGTTTTGCTCGCGTCAGCAACCACAGGTTTGTCTTGGCCGTATTTCTGGTACAACCCAGCACTAAGGCATTGCTTGGAGAAACCAACTTCCAAAAATAACGTCTTTGCACCCCAGGCAGGGTGCCTCGCAAAGCAGGTTTTTCAAAGAGGTCACAGATTTGTCATGAGTGCCATCCCAAATGATGGCACTTCTTTCTGAAGAAGATGGGTCAAAGGCGTTGACAAGTCAGCGTAGTTTTCGATTAATTGACGGGCGTAATTACATACTCCCAAGAAACTGCGCACCTCATGAAGGTTTGTAGGTATTTTGATGTTGTGGACTCCTTGGATTCAGTTAATAGACTGTGGCAGGATGCCCTCAGCACCCACCAGAAGTCCAATGTAGTTTACCTTGGTCCTGCACCATTGTCCTTTCATATTTGCCAACTTCGCCCCAGCTGCCCCGAGTTGGGTGAGAACGTGGTCGATCTAGTTGAGGTGATGTAAAAACGTCTCCCTTCTCATGAGAACGTCGTCCACATAGATTATCGTCCCCATGGAGGCTGCATCTGGCATTGCCTTGTGCAGGAAGATGTTGAACTCTGAAGGGGAGTTTGCATACCCGAACGGGCAACAATTGAACGTGAAGAGCTTGTTCGAGAAAGAGAAAGCCAACTTGTGTTGGTCACGACGGTCAACTGTCATGGCCGACTAGACAATGAAACCAGCTTGTTGAGTTGTCTATAGTCAATGGTAAGACGACAGTTACCCGTTGCTTTCAAAACGGGCCACACGAGAGCGCTGTACTTACTGTTACATTCCCTGATTATCTGTTTAGCTAATAGGGAGTTGAAAGTCTCTTGTACCGCTGCGTTCCCCGCAATCGGAATTTTGTAGCTGCTCCGGGTGGCGTAGGAATACGCACCACATGAATACCCATAACACCTCAATCTAGTGAGTCTGTTGACCTGTGTTTGTTAAACAATTCCTGCAACTGATGTTGTTCAGTGTGATTGACAAGTGCGTCAGCTTCCGATAGTAGCTGTAGTACCTGTGCATGGAAACCAGCAAATGGTTCGGCGATATCGTACAGGTCTTCATCAGGTGGTGACGGCATGTCTACGGTGGGGGAATCATCTGCAGGAGGAGATCCGTTTTATCGTCCTCTGTGACAATGTGGTATATGAACAGCTGGTTGTCAGAATCTACATCCATCCTGAACCACATCCTGATGTGACATCAAGTGGCAATATATGGGAGTTATTGCGAATGCTTTTGACGGACAGATAAAAAGCGTTCCACCCTCGCAACATAGGTCTAGGGAGGACGGAAGAGGCCCAATCACCGGGACAACAAGTTCAAAATCATGGATGGAGTAATCAATCAATGTTCCTAGCTGAGTGTACTGAGGAATGGAAATATCTGCTTGCGTTAGATTCTGTACCAGGAGATATGTGGAACCAGCGTTTAGTTCCAACAGCGGGTTACCATTGACAGTTAGCCCCAAGTTAAATAGTCACGGAGAGGGTTGAAAGAATGCAGTGATGCCCTCCATCTGGTGGCCGGGCGCCAGGTTCAGTCTTACAGAGGCCTCTGTGGTTCTTGCCGGAATCACCATGGCGGACTCAGTTATCACCTTACAAGCTTCAGGAATTCTCTGCCCAGATTCCATTCGCACCAGGTCGAAAGACAAGGCGTGTTGGGCTGGCTGCGCCAAAGACCAAAGAACTTGGTGTATGGTATCGAGTTTAACACCCAATCTTACCAAAATGTCTGCGCCTCAGCTAGGCCTACACTTAATGACAGAACTGGACCCGCAGCTAGAATGTAACTACGTGTTTTAAGTTTTTATTATGGTTTAAACAGAAGGCGCCGTGAATTTTGGGCCTGCTCTGAAACATGTGATAGTTGGTTTCTAACCGTGTTGGACAAAGTGAGTTTGGTGCCAGTATGTATCAGTATGTATATGACATCAGTCAGAAGAACATCTTATTGATTGATGGACGCTGACTTGATGGCTGACTTTTGTCTGTTTGCAATACATTTAAACAGTGATGAACCATCACCAAATTGACATGCTGAAATGAACACCAACGAGTGATGGAGAGGAACCACTATCACTGCCCGACCATCCCGAGTTCAACGGGCCAGTCAGTTGGGCATTTCTGCAGTATATTAGAGCATGTCAAATTCTTGATGGTAAATACCCATTGTAAGACACTGCAAATGGATAGCCATGCACCTGTTAATCTGAATGGGTTACCAGGAGCACATTTTTTAAATGTTTTTTTTAATGCCTTTAGTAGGTGGAAGGGGTCCATGGCCGAGTAGAGTGCATCCCCCAACCGTGCCCATCCAATAGGGGGCGCCCATGGTCATTTTTGTAATATTGTAGGGCTTCCTTCATGCCACTTTTCATGATGGTGCTAGCAGCCACCTGAGTGAGTGCTTGCTTGCTACCAACCGGAACATTACGATAGCCAAGACCAACAACACAAACAAACAGACTATACAGCTACAAGTAGTGAGTGAAGTTACAAACGGACTATACTAAACAAGTTAAATGTCTTACCTGTGAATAAATATTTTCCACTCACATAGCTACTTGTAGCCTACTTGGTGCCAACGCCCACGTTACTGACCCAGTATTGTCATTGTCCCCACATTTCTCACTCTTCTGCAACGAATAGACTGAAGCCACAGGGGTCTTCTCACAGGCTCTATTTCCCTATGTGGGAGCATTGCGAACCAAAGGTCGTGATTTTTTTACCTGGTTACATGTACATTGAACAACTCAGCAGCTTTTAAGGCATGTTTTGTTATTTCTGTAAAAAGGAAAATCGACGTTAAAGTTGGTTCTTTTACAATGGGGGTCAATGGTAAAGAATTTTTGTTTTCCCCAATTTGTGGGCGTGGTCAAGGGTAATTCCATTTTATGATGTGAATATCAACTTGTGTATAGTTTAGTGACTTAACCTTAATCCAGTCGTAAATATAATATAATTATGAACCTAGATTTACAGCGTCTAGATTAGGTCTAATGTAAGAGTAATTTAAACCATGTTGGTGCAACCCACCCTAATAGTGTAGGTTACAGAGCAGATCTAAGGTTGTGCTAATGGTTAAGATTTAGGAAAGGTAACTGATGTTGGATATGTACCACAGGCGGCAGGTGGTACCTTAATTAGGGAGGGTGGGCTCATAGTAATGGCTGGAACTGTCACACCCTGACCATAGAGAGCCATTGTTTCTCTATGGTATTGTAGGTCACGGTGTTACTGGGGTGTGTTCTAGTTTATTATTTCTATGTGGGGTTCTAGGTTTATTTTCTATGTTGGTGATCTGTATGATTCCCAATTAGAGGCAGCTGGTAATCGTTGTCTCTAATTGGGGATCATATTTAAGTAGTGTTTGTTCCTAGCTGTGGGATATTGTATTTTTGAACTTTGAGTTGGTGTATGTAGCACCTCTGTAGTCACGGTTCGTTGTTTGTTTCTTGTTTTGTTGTTTTTGTTAAGTTTCACTATTGCGCCTTGGTCCATGTCTCTACAAACAGCCATGACCAGGAACGGATTAAATGGAATCAAACACATGATTTCCATGTGTTTGATACCATTCCATTCACTACATTCCATAATTTTTCATTTTTATGAGCTGTCCTCCCCTCACCAGCCTCCTGGTGAAAGATTAGTTGACCTATCCCACTAAGCAGAACTCAGACATGCTGATATAAATAGGCCTGCCAGTCTGTGAGCCTTAGGCACCATCTGCTGTTTTTCTTTTTTATAACATCAACATTACAGTTCCTAAAGTAGGGTATGGTCACACTGAGACGCATGATCAATGATGAAATCATATATGACCTAGTCATTGTGCGTTTTTGTTGTTCAAAAGTTAAAATAATCTCGACTTCTTTTGGAGTTGCATATGTTCAAAGGTGGACATATTGTACATGGTTTGTCGTAAAATCACGGCCATTGTCTTTCATCCGGCAAGAGATGACTCCCATTGAAAAAGCATTGGCTACATCCAGAATTTTCTGACACAAAATCTTAATGGGCCACCCATATGATAGTCAGAGACGGAGAGAAAGAGGTTGAGTGTAAGAGGGTTAGAGAAATGAAGGGAGAGAGAAAGATTAAGGAAAGGGGAGAAAAGCGATAGAAAAATGGTGTGTGTGGTGTGTGATAGAGATTGAGTTCCAGATAGAGGTATATATTTCTCCTAATATATTTGTCCACTGTGAGTATCTTACATCACCGAAAGCTGTTTATGTTTTTCTCTCTCTAATTTCCCTTCTATATCTCCCTTCTTATTCTTCTTTCTCGTGACTCACACCATGTTTTTTGAGGGGGGTTAATTACCTTGTGTGTTAATTGTGAATTTTTTATTTATTTATTTATTTCACCTTTATTTAAACCAGGTAGGCAAGTTGAGAACAAGTTCTCATTTAACAATTGCGACCTGGCCAAGATAAAGCAAAGCATTAAAGCAAAGCAAAAAAAAAAAAAAAACAGTAGGGAAAGAGGTAGTTGTTTGGGCTAAATTATAGGTGGGCTATGTACAGGTGCAGTAATCTGTGAGCTGCTCGGACAGTTGGTGCTTAAAGCTAGTGAGGGAGATAAGTGTTTCCAGTTTCAGAGATTTTTGTAGTTTGTTCCAGTCATTGGCAGCAGAGAACTGGAAGGAGAGGCGGCCAAATTGGTTTTGGGGGTGACCAGAGATGCTTGTGTGGATGCTTGTGCGTGTGTGTATGTATGTCTCATGCTGGTGTGTGTATGTTCTCTTCCAGGTGGAGTGTCCTAGGTCAGAGTGTTTTGAGTCTCTGTCTGCCATGGAGCTGGCTGAACAGATCACACTACTGGACCACATCGTCTTCAGGAGTATCCCCTATGAGTGAGTCTGTCACCTCATATCCTAAAGTGATGATATAATTTCTTGTGATGATCTCATATCAGTATGTGTTGTCTCTCTGTCAGGGAGTTCCTGGGGCAGGGCTGGATGAAGGTGGATAAGTCTGAGAGGACTCCCTACATCATGAAGACCAGCCAGCACTTCAATGATGTGAGTTTGTGTGTGTGTGTGTCTTTACTTTATTTGGAGGCCTCCCACTGGGCAAAAACTGGGTGAATCAACTTGGTTTCCACATCATTTCAACCCCAAAAATCAATGTCATGACGTTGAATCAACTTGGAAAACTGATTGGACTTGCAAAAAGTCATCATTGTAAGGGCAGTATTTCCCCCCCCCCCCAACTTTTAACCTAAATCCAATGACATGGTGACATTTTTTGTTGATTTCTCGTTGAATTCAGGTTAGTTGACAACTGAACCAAATGTAAATCAAAACTAGACGTTGAACTGACGTCTGTGCCCAGTGGGCTATACTTAAAGTGAGTGTGTCTCCTCTTTTCCTCTCTGCTTTCCACCCCGTCTCTTTCTCTCCCTCTCTCTCTCTCTCTCTCTCTCTCTCTCTCTCTGTCTTTTCCCCTCTCACCATCCTCTAGATGAGCAACCTGGTGGCGTCTCAAATCATGACCCATACTGACGTGGGCTCCAGGGCCAACTCTATTGAAAAATGGGTGGCTGTGGCCGACATCTGCCGCTGCCTCAACAACTACAATGGAGTCTTAGAGATCACCTCAGCTCTGAACCGCAGCGCCATCTACAGGTTGAAGAAGACATGGGCCAAAGTCTGCAAACAGGTGGGAAATTGTTCTAATTCTTTACCCTTCTCCAGAGGTCTGCACTCAATCACTCTCCCTTGCCCTTAGATCTACTGAGGTAACTGTCATGATGTATTATTGTTAATGTGATGACATGCTATTTATCGAATGATTAACTATGTTTAGAATTACGTGATTAAATTAATCAGGTAACCATTAACTCGGTAACCTGGGGCACCACGGGAAAAGTTTGTTTAAAGAGGTAACGTTTCAGTCGCATTCTGAACGTCGGAATTCGTAAATCTGCACAAACTCGGGTCTGTCCGTACCACACAAATTGAGTTGATTATTTATTTACTAACAAGTTAAATGGTAACATAGGATACACATACACACACACACACACAGTCTAGGCTATTGATTAGAACCTAATACAATGGCAACAGGTCCCTAGCGGTCCAACACAATATGACACGTGTTACACAAGATGGAGATTTAAAGAAAGAGAGAGAGAGAGAAAGAGAGAAAGTGCATGAGAGAAAAGCACACTTAGATACATTTGTAAACTATGCTTAGGTTCGCTCTAACACCTTGCCCCGAACTGTCACTCTTATGGGTCAGAATGTATTTACATGTTGAAGGTCTCCGTTGGGTATCTCTTCGTGGACCGAGTTCTGCTTAGTGGGATAGGTTTGGTGGACGCCCTTTTCTTTCGATGGCCGAGTCTCCTTCGTTACTGAGTGTAAAGTCTCTGATTCTCCACACAATGTTATTTCTCTTGGTTGTCTGTTGCCTTGCACTTGTTCTGTGAGAGTAGTCTTCTTAGGAGGCTAATCAGCTGTGTCAACACTCCCAGCTTGGGTAGGAGGGCCGTGTAGACAACCAATGATTTGAAGAGAATAACCGGTTGGTCTTTCTTGAATTCACCTTCTCAGATACAGTACAGAATCGCTACTCCACCATGAACTTGATTTTTTTTGTCTTCAATCTTGTGTTGTGTTTCAGGGTCACGACTAGTCGTAAAACCTCGGCTGCAGCGCGTGGTAAACTTAGTCTGCATGTAAAATTCTTAACTCACATGTTTTATACCCTCGGGTCTAAAAGGGGCATTTCGGTCTTTATGACATGCTCTCTCGGTTTCCAGGTATTAGAACAAACCTTGCCTTGTAACGAGCTATGCCCCAGGAAACCCAGAGAACATGTCATGAAGACAGAAACTAAAATCTCGTTTAGACAACTAAAATCACAGTTCATCGTTACAAAAACATTCTCTTTGATCTGGATATTTTCTACAAAATGCACAGTATGCAAACATTATGAAAACTGTTCAAGTTACAATGTTTTCATTATAACGTTGTCATGTAATCTATAATAACATAACAAAAACGACATTCATTTTCATATTCCATCTATCATTGTTACCACCATTTTGGCTGATGAAATATAATGTCCCGAAGTCCATTTATTGCATGTTACAGTTCTGAGGTAGATTCTCCATAAGGCACACACATTCCAGTATGTCACATTAGAGACAAGGAAGGAGTTGGGCTGCTGCCTTGTAATTTACGATGGGTGTGTGGTTATAACCCCCCCCATCAATCCCTCTATACAGTTGAAGTCAGAAGTTTACATACACTTAGGTTAGACATTAAAACTCATTTTTCAACCACTCCATGTAACGGTATTCGTTGTCTGAAGAAGAGGAATCATCGGACCAAAGCTCAGCGTGGTAAGTGTTCATGCTTTCTTTATTAAAACTGAACACTATAACAAAATAACAAAGGGAATAACCGAAACAGTCCTGAAAGGTGCAAAACACTAAACAGAAATTAACTACCCACAAAAACCCTGTGGGAAAAAGCTACCTGTGGTTCCCAATCAGAGACAACGATAGACAGCTGTCCCTGATTGAGAACCATACCCGGCCAAAACAAAGAAATACAAAAACATTAAAAAAGGAACATAGAATGCCCACCCAAATCACACCATGACCAAACCAAAATAGAGACATAAAGCTCTAAGGTCAGTTAACAAAGTTAACAAATTTCTTGTTAACAAACGATAGTTTTGGCAAGTCGGTTAGGACATCTACTTTGTGCATGACACAAGTAATTTTTCCAAAAACTGTTCAGAGAGATTATTTCACTCATAACTCACTGTATCACAATTCCAGTGGGTCAGAAGTTTACATACACTAAGTTGACTGTGCCTTTAAACATCTTGGAAAATTCCAGAAAATTATGTCATGGGTTTAGAAGCTTCTGATAGGCTAATTGACATCATTTGAGTCAATTGGACTCTGTGGACGTATTTCAAGCTCTACCTTCAAACTCAGTGCCTCTTTGCTTGACAACATGGGAAAATGAAAAGAAATCAGTCAAGATCTCAGAAAAAAAATTGTAGACCTCCACAAGTCCGGTTCATCATTTGGGGGCAATTTCCAAACACCCGAACACGTCAATCAACCACATTCATCTGAACAAACAATTGTATGCAAGTATAAACACCATGGGACCACGCAGCCGTCACACCGCTCAGGATGAAGATGTGTTCTGTCTCCTAGAGATGCACGTACTTTGCTGCGAAAAGTGCAAATCAACCCAGAACAACAGCAAAGGACCTTGTGAAGATGCTGGAGGAAACGGGTACAAACGTATCTATATCCACAGTAAAATGAGTCCTATATCGACATAACCTGAAAGGCTGCTCAGCAAGGAAGAAGCCACTGCTCCAAAACCGCCATATAAAAGCCAGACTACAGTTTGCAACTGCACATGGGGACAAAGATCATACTTTTTGGAGAAATGTCCTCTGGTCTGATGAAACAAAAATAGAACTGTTTGGAGGAAAAAGGGGGGGGGCTTGCAAGCCAAAGAACATCATCCCAACCGTGAAGCACAGGAGTGCAGCATCATGTTTTGGGGGTGATTTGCTCTAGGAGGGACTGGTGCTCTTCACAAAATTGATGGCATCATGAGAGGGGAAATTATGTGCATATATGGAAGCAACATCTCAAGACATCAGTCAGGAAGTTAAAGCTTGGTTGCAAATGGGTCTTCCAAATGGACAATGACCCCAAGCATACATCCAAAGTTGTGGCAAAATTGCTTAAGGACAACAAAACCAAGCTATTGGAGTGGCCATCACAAAGCCCTGACCTCAATCCTATTGAAAATTCGACAGAAGTCCTATCGACAGAACTGAAAAAGCATGTGCGAGCAAGGAGGCCTGCAAACCTGACTCAGTTACACCAGCTCTGTCGGGAGGAATGGGCCAAAATTCACCCAACGTATTTTGAGAAGTTTGTGAAGGCTACCTGAAACGTTTGACCTAAGTAAAACAATTTAAAGGCAATGCTACCAAATACTAATTGAGTGTATGTAAACTTCTGACCCACTGGGAATGTGATGAAAGAAATAAAAGCTGAAGTAAATCATTCGCTCTACTATTATTCTGACATTTCACATTCTTAATATAAAGTGGCGATCCTAACTGACCTAAGATGTAAAAAAATTACTATAATTAAATGTCAGGAATTGTGAAAATCTGAGTTTAAATGCATTTGGCTAAAGTGTATGTGAACTTCCGACTTCAACTGTACCTCTCCATCTCTGCGGGAGGGAGGAATATCTCTGTAGAACCGCGATCCTTTGTAACCTGATCCTCACAGGCCAGTCGTGACACTAACATATTGCATTTTTGTAAATAGTCATAAAATTGATCATTTAAGCCATTTGATTTTAAATTATGTAAACAAATATTTTACAATTATTTGGTAAAACATTGAATTTTACTGCTATTGCCCATATAAATGCGTTGAATAACACATTTGTACATGACAAAACAGACAGTCAAAAAATAAATCATATGGAATAATGTTTTGAAGTGTCTGTCCTATATCTGAGCGATATAAGAAAACTCAGGGATACATTTTTTTTTTTAAAGACGTTTTTATTCAAGGCACTTTTTACCCCCTATACACGTTGTGCCATTTTTGCATCCCTGTACGGGGTTAACATCAGACGACTCCCCTGAAGCCTGTGTACGTCGTCGAACAACTCTGTGGTTGTGAAAGTCTCGCCTTTTGATGTTGCTGACTTATTAAATTGTAGTGCAAACGGTTCGGATTTTACAGACAAGTTTGTGACGATTTTCATGTCCAGATCCTCTCATGTGTAGAAAACACAGCTTTCACAAGCCCCATGTTATGAAATAGGTGCAAGCTTTATATCGGCGGAAAGAAGGGATTGGGCTGCAGCCACTACAATAAGGTAAGTCTCTAGCATAAGCACATGGGATGCTATCCAATATTCAAAATGGTATCACTGTGTGACGCATGGGCACGTCAATCAACTTTATGCATTGGATGGTGCAAGCATGGCTGGAGGGAGTTCCCACCATATTCCTCACCAACACTGCATTATTTTTTAAATCCATGAAGGGAAGTGTACGAGTGCACACTTCGGGAGAAAGGTAGAGCATTTTAATACATTTTTTGCTAATAAAGCTTTGTTGAAGATCTGTTCTCAGATCTAATAGCGGTACATGGGGAAAGCTCCCCAGTATCCACTGGGAAGACTGGGTGGAGCTAAACACTTAGGGGTTAGTGAAAGGGGTAGAGGTGAGGGGTTGATTTTAGACCCTTATGAAAGTAGTTTGAGAATGAAACGTTGCTAAATAAGATCCATTCAATTGTTGAAAGCATCAAGAATACAAGTGTGCAAGAGTTTTATTTTTTTGTATTTGTTGATTTCAGACCAGACATGTTAAAACATGGTTGTGTTTGGTTTTGACAGACTAAAGCCCTGATGGACAAGCTGCAGAAGACTGTGTCGTCTGAAGGGAGATTCAAAAACCTGAGGGAAACCCTGAAAAAGTGAGGCACAAATCTTATTGATGAAAACTTTATTTTCAGTGAGGAAGGTGTGACCCAGAATATTTTGTCCCTAACTCTCTTCTTGTCTCCCTCCTACTTTTCTCTTCCCCAGTTGTAACCCTCCCAGTGTGCCCTACCTGGGTATGTACCTGACTGACCTAGCCTTTATCGAGGAAGGAACACCTAACTTCACTGAGGAGGGCTTGGTCAACTTCTCCAAGATGAGGATGGTAAACACACACACACACATGCACTCTGTATTTTCTCTCTGCATTGTTGGGAAGGGCCAGTAAGTAAGAATTTCACTGTTAGTCTACCCCGGTTGTTTACGATGTATGTGACAAATAACATTTTATTTTATTTGACACACATTGTATTCCAATGTGAAACCACTTTCATCCCATAGAATACAGCATGAACATGTTCAGTGAAGCTGCAGCACTGCTGTTTCCATTGATCTGCCATAGATTTAATTGAGTTCTGAGATATGTGATGAAGAGCTGTGATGAAAATGCTGTGTGTCCTAGATCTCCCACATCATCCGAGAGATCCGCCAGTTCCAGCAGACACCCTACAGGATAGAACACCAGCCTAAGGTACGCCTACTTACTAGACACTTTTTATATTGCCAATGGCTATTTTCCTAGTCTATTTTGCTTGTCTTCAGTGTCAAATTCATTAGCAAATGCTTTCCGTTTGAGTTATATTAGGTTTTATTTTGTGTAACAATGATAACACCAAGTAAAACTGAAATGATAACTTAAAAACACAAAATATAAATATTCATTAACAAACGTATAGCTTATTAGACACATTTCCACTTCCTGAACACATATTACTTAAATAAAAAGCATTCCCTCTCTCCAGGTGACTCAGTACCTGTTGGACAAGACTCTGATCATGGATGAGGACACTCTCTATGACCTCTCTCTTAAGATAGAGCCCCGCCTACCGGCCTGAGGGACAGTCACTGCGAGCAACGGGACCCTGGCAACCCTGTCCCTCTATGTGGGCAACACGCCTGCATACCTGGGATAATGAACGACAAAGAGAGACTGGATTATTGAAGAGACAGAGAGAAAAAGCGAGCGAGAGAGAGAGAATTGAGAGGGAACGTAGGGAGAAAATCCTTGTTGTTTTTAGACGATGATGGGGTGATCTTTTGAATGTGTTTTCTGCGAGGAAGGGTAAACAGGAAGTGAGGTGTCATTATGTGACCTCATCATCCCTCTCCCAGGGCGTGATATCATTGACGTGAAACATGGTTCTTCTGCCAGCAGATCAAATCAGAGTTGGTGGAGATTGATCAATCTTTGGGAAAATCTCAAATGGCACCCTGTTCCCCATGTAGGACTGCACTAATTTAGGGAATAGGTTGCCATTGAGACACTTTTTTGTCTTTGAAGATTTTTAAAAGGTAGACGTAAGGAGATGAAATGTAGCATGTATAGCTCTAAGAGTCTGGACTTGTGTATGTTATGCTGTGCTGCTTTACTGTGCCATGTTTTTGAGCTGAAGCACCCATGCTTTCACACCAAATGGTGATCACTTGACTTTGCATGATCCTAACTGGGGTTTTAGTGTTTATTTGGCCTTGGTCCTGACCCCTGCATGTTAACATGCTTCACTCTCTTTGGTCTCTGAAGACTACACAACCACTATGCATCCCCATCCACCAATCATAAATCACTTCATTAGGAGGGTCGGACGGAATCTATGAGGGTAGAGTTTCAAACACACCTGCCGGAATTAACTCATACATTACTACTACTACACATGCTAAATGTAACGATAGTGGTAAATAGAAAATCCTTTTAAGATTCAGTCTGACTGTGGTAATGAGTGCTTCAAAATGAATTTCGATTTAAAAACTGGGGTGGCAGGTACTGTAGCCAACTGGGTGGCAGGTAGCCTAGCGGTTAGTGCTTTGTGCCAGTAACTGAAAGGTCGCTTGTTAGAATACCTTAGCCAACAATCTGTTGATGTTCCCTTGAGCAAGACACTTAACCCTAATTTGCTCCAGGTGCGCCGTACTACTATGGCTGACCTTGTAAAACAACACATTTCACTGCACCGAACAGGTGTATGTGACAATAAAGTAAATAAATTAAAAAAGCTTCATTTGTTATAGTTTACCATTTATGTGCATCGTGTTGTTGAAATTGCTCTTCATAAATACTGAAATATTAATCTACAAACTGGTGACCGGTATCTGAAAGAATACAGTACAATCTGGTACTCCACATTCAGGCAAACGTTTTGATGTCTAATATCTTGTAAGCTCCACAAATTCTGTGGTTTGTCCATTTGAATGATAAGAATTAAGACGCTTCAAATGTGCCTTTATTATTGTTTTTTTTCTGTAGGTAGACTCTCAGTCCTCTATATATTCTAACAACAATACCAATCAATTCAGATGAACAAGTAATATTTCCCCCTCTTAAAATATTTTGCTGTCAAGTTAGCAAATTTCCATCTGTGGCATTCTTTGGTGAAGGTTGTAGATCCCTAATAATAATGTATCTGCTCATTCAGATGGTATGGAATCATTGGGTAAATATCAATTGTTATTCCTTCATTCCTCAAATCCTTATCTCCTTCTCAAAGCACTTTGGAGCAAAAGATCCTCCTCTCAGAAGGAGGCAAGGAGAAATGACAAGGATAGAATTACGTAGAACTACATATAATTGAATAGGATCTCTTTGGGATCAAGGATATACAATTGAGATTCAGCCATATAAAACTATTGTACTGCCATGGAGTGAGGGTGGTTAAAGAGAAGTGACTTTGTCCCTCTAGTGGCCCCAACATTCCCATGCTTTATCTGACAACAACACTTGTAGCACGTTCAGCAGGGCCTGTTCACAGCTTTACAATAACCACTCCTTATGCAGTTTGATGAGCATGTGGTCCAGTTTGCTCCTAATTGAAAAATGAAAACCCAGCAAACAAATGTTGGTTCCCAGAACGATGTGGGAAAGTCATTTTTCAAATAACCAAAGGAGAACCTCAAGGGAACACTATGGGGACATTATGAGCTAGCTGGGAATCCTTTGTTGTCCTCACAAATTTAATTTAGTCTTCAGCTTCATTGGCTTTACATGGTCACTTGAGTGTTCTAGTCTAGTCTGTATGGGTCTGACAGTAGCTGTCTGCATGAAGCGATAGAGGTTGCTTTAGAGGTTACATACAGTTAATGCAGCTCTTGAGTTCTGATCATGGAATTCCGAACTCATCAGTACATCTTTACTTGGATTAAAACATATATATTTTACATTTTAGTCATTTAGCAGATGCTCTCATCCAGAGCAACTTACATTAGTGCATTCATCCCATACATCTTTTTTCTCAATATATTTAACTTAGATGTACATACATTTACATCTTTGTTAAAATGCATGTAATGCCTTAACATTTATTCCAGAGATGCATGTACATGCATTTGCATCTTTGTTAAAGTGCATGTAATGCCTGACAATTCCAGAAATGCATGACTATGACATCTAGTCGACAGGGCGGCCTATGACATAGTTTGTCCCTTCAGAGGATTCTTAAATTACTCTTTACGTGTTGATCAATGGAGAATTTGCCACCAAACCATAACTTTGGCACTAGCTAGGTTTCAATCCAATTGGCAACAGATTTCCATGTGAATATTATAAAATCGACGTAAAGAAAATATGTGCATTTTCCCACCAGCGGTGTGTTTCCACCAAACAGACTTGTGGCGTATAAAAATCAGTGAATGATGACGTAGTGCACACAACATGTACTTTTTCGCTTAAGTTTACATGTACCGAATAAAAATCTACAGTTCAACGTATTTCCATTGCATTTTCAACTCTACCAATAGTTTCCTCACAAAAGCTGTGTGCCTACTTTGGTCTTGGCACATGCACTCTAGCCAACAGTTCGTAGATACAGTGCGGGTAGGCTAGACTACATGATGAGATTATTATGGATAAGAGCGAGAATATTTGTATTTGTCAAACTGCAGTCAAGCATCGATCATCATGTCACCTGAATCAGACCCTCAATATTTATTGGAAAGGAACATCAAGATTACTGTCACCACCCTGTGAAGATCATCATAAATTATTTCATCTGTAGCCTTATAAACTGCATGCTTTCCCGAGTCGTAGTGGGAGGAACACACACCATATTATTGTGTGACTCCAAGTTTACTTTAATTTGATTGTTATTATATATCAATATTTGCGCATAAAGGCGGTTCCACTGCCATGTCATGCATAATTAATTTTACAGACACAAAAATATCCCACCAACGAACACATTTTCTGTCGGCATTTATAAAACTGAATCGAAACTTCCTGTTTCCATCACCGCTGTCTTGATTTTTTTATATATACGGTATGACTATTCTCGTATAAAAACTGTGGATGCGAATGTGGTTAGTGATGTCATTTAAATTATGGTTAAAAAAACAACATTTGATTTCACCCAAAAAAAATCTGTCATAAAGGGCACATGTTCAACTTCATTAAAAAAAAAGGCTATATAGTCCTGCCTCTCTTCAGCTTGAAAATAAATCACTACCTGACCGATAATGTAACATTTTTGTCGTAATTTTTGTGGTAATTTAAATGCATTTTTGTGCTTTTAATATGTGTCAAGTACAATAAAAATACATTCTGACAAAATATATTGTAGCCTATTTGAGGATCTGGAGGAATGTGTTTTTATTTAACCAGGTAAGTTGACTGAGAACACATTCTCATTTACAGCAACGACCTGGGGAATAGTTACAGGGGAGAGGAGGGGGGAAGAATTATCCAATTGTAAACTGGGGATGATTAGGTGACTGTGATGGTATGAGGGCCAGACTGGGAATTTAGCCAGGACACTGGGATTAACACTACTCTTACGATAAGTGCCATGGGTTCTTTAGTGACCACAGCGAGTCAGGACACCCATTTAAAGTCCTATCCAAAAGATGGCACGCTACACAGGGCAACGTCCCCAATCACTGCCCTGGGGCATTGAGATTTCTTTAGACCAACCCTGCTTAGCTTCAGAAGCAAACCAGCAGTGGTATGCAGAGTGGTATGCCACTGGAGGCGTGGCCTTGGGTTAGAGCTCTTTGGGCTACCAATGAGAGAAAGTGTCATACCAGCTCATGTGTGATCTTGTACTCTGTCAATAAAGGTTGAGCTTGTTCTGCAGTCTTAATGAAACTGACATACAGTGCCTTCAGAAAGTATTCATGCCCCTTTAATTATTCAACATTTGTGTTAGTCTGAATTCAAACTGGATTAAAAAAATATATTTCTCCCCATACATAATAACAAAGTGAAAGCATGTTTTAGAAATGTTTGCAAATTTATTGAAATATCTCATTTACGTAAGCATTCCCACCCCCTGAGTCAATACTTTGCAGAAATACCATTGGCAGCGATTACAGCTGTGTCTTTCTGGTTAAGTCTATAAGAGCTTTCCACACCTGGATTGTGTCAAATTTGCCTATTATTCTTTTCAAAATTCTTCAAGCTCTGTCAAATTGGTTGTTGATAGTTGCTAGAAAGCCATTTTCGTGTCTTTCCATAGATTTTCAAGTAGATTTAAGTCAATACTTGTAACTGTTCTTGGTAAATAACTCCATTTCAGATTTGGCCTTGTGATTAGGTTATTGTTCTGCTGAAAGGGGAATTCATCTCACAGTGTCTGGTGGAGAGCAGACTGAACCAGGTTGTCCTCTAGGATTTTGCCTGTGCTTAGCTCCATTCCGTTCCGTTTTTCCCAACTCTCCAGTTCTTAACGATTACCCATAACATGATGCTGCTGCCAATATACTTGAAAATATGGAGAGTGGTGTGTGGTATTGGTTTTGAATTCAAAACAAAAAGGGAATTGCTTTGTCACATTTATTGCAATATTACTTTAGTGCCTTGTTGCAAACAGGATGGATGTCTTGTAATATTTGTATTCTTTACAGGCTTCCTTCTTTTACCTTTATTTAAATAGGCAAGTCACTAAAGAACAAATTCTTATTTTCAATGACAGCCTAGAAACAGTGGGGTAACTGCCTGTTCAGGGGCAGAATGACAGATTTGTACCTTGTCAGCTCAGGGGTTTGAACTTGAAACCTTCTGGTTACTAGTCCAAAGCTCTAACCACTAGGCTACCCTGCCGCCCGAATTTGATTAGTACTGTGGAGTAACTACAATGTTGTTTATCCATTCTCAGTTTTCTCCAAACAGATCCATTAAATGCTAAGCACAATTTGATTAGTACTGTGGAGTAACTACAATGTTGTTGATCCATTCTCAGTTTTCTCTGATCAGATCCATTAAATGCTGTAACTGTTTTAAGTCACCACTGGTCTCATGGTGAAATCCCTGAGCAATTTCCTTATTTTCTGGCAACTGATTAGGAAGGGTGACTGTATGTTTGTAGTGAGTCACTGGATGTATTGATACATCATCCATAGTGTAATGAATAACTTCACCATGCTCAAAGGGGTATTCTACGTCTGCTTTTTAAAAATCTACCAATAGTTGCCCTTCTTTGCGAGGCATTGGAAAATTTCCCTGGTCTTTGTGGCTGAATCTGTGTTAGAAATGCTCTACTCGACTGAGGGACCTTGCAGATAATTGTACGTGTGGGGTACAGAGATGAGGTAGTCAATCCAAAAATCATGTTAAACACTATTATTGCACACAGAGTGAGTCCATGTGACTTACAGTGAGGCAAAAAATTATTTAGTCAGCCACCAATTGTGCAAGTTCTCCCACTTAAAAAGATGAGAGAGGCCTGTGATTTTCATCATAGGTACACTTCAACTATGATAGACAAAATGAGGGGAAAAAAATGCAGAAAATCACATTGTAGGATTTTTAATGAATTTATTTGCAAATTATGGTGGAAAATAAGTATTTGGTCACCTACAAACAAGCAAGATTTCTGGCTCTCACAGACCTGTAACTTCTTCTTTAAGAGGCTCCTCTGTCCTCCACTCGTTACCTGTATTAATGGCACCTGTTTGAACTTGTTATCAGTATAAAAGACACCTGTCCACACCCTCAAACAGGCACACTCCAAACTCCACTATGGCCAAGACCAAAGAGCTGTCAAAGGACACCAGAAACAAAATTGTAGACCTGCACCAGGCTGGGAAGACTGAATCTGCAATAGGTAAGCAGCTTGGTTTGAAGAAATCAACTGTGGGAGTAATTATTAGGAAATGGAAGACATACAAGACCAATGATAATCTCCCTCGATCTGGGGCTCCACGCAAGATCTCACCCCGTGGGGTCAAAATAATCACAAGAACGGTGAGCAAAAATCCCAGAACCACACAGGGGGACCTAGTGAATGACCTGCAGAGAGCTGAGACCAAAGTAACAAAGCCTACCATCAGTTACACACTCCGCCGCTAGGGACTCAAATCCTACAGTGCCAGACGTGTCCCCCTGCTTAAGCCAGTACATGTCCAGGCCCGTCTGAAGTTTGCTAGAGAGCATTTGGATGATCCAGAAGAAGATTGGGAGAATGTCATATGAAACCAAAATAGAACTTTTTGGTAAAAACTCAACTTGTCATGTTTGGAGGACAAAGAATGCTGAGTTGCATCCAAAGAACACCATACCTACTGTGAAGCATGGGGGTGGAAACATCATGCTTTGGGGCTGTTTTTCTGCAAAGGGACCAGGACGACTGATCCGTGTAAAGGAAAGAATTAATGGGGCCATGTATCGTGAGATTTTGAGTGAAAACCTCCTTCCATCAGCAAGGGCATTGAAGATGAAACGTGACAATGATCTTTCAGCATGACAATGATCCCAAACACACCGCCCGAGCAACAAAGGAGTGGCTTCGTAAGAAGCATTTCAAGGTCCTGGAGTGGCCTAGCCAGTCTCCAGATCTCAACCCCATAGAAAATGAAGCCTCTAGTGTGATGTGTGATGTGGGGCCGGATGGCAGCTATTTGAATCAGTGGTCTGGCAAAATGCTAGTTCCTGGTCAGGCGCATTTCTCATGATTTCGCCATGCATTCCATTACTCTGTAGACAAAATCGAATGCTCCGGTTGGAACATTATTGGATAGATATCATAATAACATCCTGAAGATTGATTCTCTACTTAGTTTGACCAGTTTATTCAACCTGGAATATAACTTTTTGAAGTTTTCGTCTGAGTTCGCCTGGACCGGCGCCAGCTTTTGGACATGTGAACTAAATGTGCTAGCAAAAGTAACTAATTGGACACTAGTAATGGACATTATCGAACAAAACAACGATTTATTGTGGAACTATGATTCCTGGCACTGCATTCTGATGAAAGATCATCAAAGGTAAGGGAATATTTATGATGTAATTTCATATTTCTGTTGACTCCAACATGGCGGAGAAATGTTGTGTATTTCTGAGCAGATTTCTCAGGATTTCTCAGATTATTGCATGGTATGCTTTTTTCGTAAAGTTTTTAAAAAATCGGACAGGGGTTGCATTAAGAACAAGTGTATCTTCAATTATATGTAAAACATGTATCTTTCATCAAAGTTTATGTTGAGTATTTCTGTTATACGACTTGGCTCTCTGTAATTACTCTGGATATTTTGGAGGCATTTCTGAACATGGCGCCAATGTAAACCGAGATTTGTGGATATAAATATGCATATTATCGAACAAAACATTGTGTAACATGATGTCCTATGAGTGTCATCTGATGAAGATTATGAAAGGTTAGTGGTGAATTTTATCTCTATTTCTGCTTTTGTGACTCTATCTTTGGCTGGGAAAAATGGCTGTGTGTTTTTTTGGGATTTGGTGGTGATCTAACATAAATATATGTTGTGTTTTTGCTGTAAAACATTTAAAAAATCAGAGACGATGGGTAGATTAACAAGATGTTTATCTTTCATTTGCTGCATTGGACTTGTTAATGTGTGAAAGTTAAATATTTCTAAAAAATATTTTTGAATTTCCCGCGCTGCCTTTTCAGCGGAATGTTGGGGGGGATTCCGCTAGCAGAACCTGTGTCCTAGACAGGTTAAACTAGATTATAGGAACACTGTGGACAAATTTCAGCA
>NC_056432.1:47128947-47135689 GCF_018296145.1 Oncorhynchus tshawytscha
CTTTGCCACCGTCTTCTAATTGCTGAAGCTGACCCTTTATGTTGCTTCTCTTTCTGGAATGATTTATCCTACGTCCAAATTTATCCATCTCTGGGTGGCAAGGACAGGGCACAGTCTTTGCATCTATGCAGTGGGTTTCCCTGATGATTCCTTGTAGTAAAGGAACCCCATCTCGTCATTCTCTGTTGCTTCCAACAATTTTTTCCCCTGCTTCCCTGAGAGTGGGAGACCGTGGTAGTCACAGACAACTTCCCCTTTAGCAAATGGACGTGTCGTCAGTACCTTTTTTCCTTTATCAGGGTCACTGGCAATGTAAGGCAGTCCTTTCCACTTCTAGGACATCACCAGCTTCATAGTTTCCTTGTTGTCTTTAGGTGTGTCAGTGTAATTGAAGGTTGCAGTGACAAAGGACAGTCTCACTTTACTTTGTTCTTCCTCCCAGTTCTGCCTTTCAATGTACTCCCTACTGACGTGCAGTGTTGTCTTCTGGGGAAGTGTGCTGGCAATCTCTCTCATGCATCCTTACAACTCAGTCGTCTGGCCTTGTTCTGGATGATTGTCATCAATTGTGACGGCAAGTGTCATAGAAAGTTTTTCAAGGCTGGCCTCACCAACTTTTTGTAGATCACAATCAGAGGGTGCTTGGTATTTATAAACCACTCGCTTTGCATTTCAACCACAAACGTAGAATAAAGAGTTGCCAAGTGATTTTTAAAAAACATTCTGCACACGTCTCACACTCAACCCTGTCAAACATGATAGAAAGCAATTAGTTATGGTCTGATTTAAGAGAATAAGGGCCAAATGAGAGCGACCTCATTCACTACAGAACGCCACAGTGTAGAACACAATATGAGGAGCTTGAAGATGGATTATTGCCTTTTTCCCATGTTCTGAAAGCATTTAATTTAGATTGTTAGTTCTTTTCCTTGGAGCAAGATGGCATCTGCAACTGCTGCTGAGTACTGGTTCAAGGTAAGTTATCTCTAAATCAAGGGAAGAAGACACCTTTCATGTATTCAGAATAAGATGTCTTCAAAGTTACAATCAGACTGGAGCCCACCCCTTTTCCCACGGTGCATTTTCTATTCGGGAGTAGAGCCGAAACGCTCAGAGGACTGAAAGTATTCGGAGAGACGCACAGCAGAGAACAGTAGCCTTGAAGCCACTTTGACGCAGTATAGAGTAGAGGAGAGGCTGAACGAGCTGGGCCGGTCTCCAAGTATCTGAGTCGCACGGGAATAGGCATGTTTTGATCGTTTCTGTGAATTAATGTTTCTAATCCCAGCAATCAGACAGAATGAATGTTTACACCGTCGCTTCCACACCTGCGCCGCTTGCTGTTTGGGTTTTTGGAGGCTGGGATTTTTGTACGGCGCTGAAAATCGGCTGATGTAAGAGCATTATAAATTCGATTTGAGTCAATGCCATGTCTGTTGTCTTTTTCAAAGCCTAAAAGTAGAGAGAGAGAAAGAGAGAGAGAGAGGGAGGAGACTATGTACAGACTCAGTGAGCATAGCCTTGCTATTGAGAAAGGCCGCCGTAGGCATACAGGGCTCTCAGAGAGACAGGCTATATGCTCACTACCCACAAAATGAGGTGGAAAACGAGCTGGCACTCCTAACCTTCCTGCCCAGTATGACACTAGTAGAGGGACATATTCCCTCAGATATACAGATCACAAAACAATCGAAAACAAATCCCAATTTTGAAAAACTCCCCCATATATAATGGGTGAAATTGTTTTCTTGTTGTCATAAAATCAGTCGTTATGTTTGATGAAATACTGTATGTGTAATGTTACTGTAATTTTTTATTGTTTATTACACTTTATAATTCACTTTATATATAGATACCTCACTTGCTTTGGCAAGTTCAAACACATGTTCCCATTGCTCAATAAAGACCTTGAAATGAATTGTACAGACAGGACAGGACAGACAGACAGACAGACAGGCAGACAGTGCTGGACAAGACTGAGACAGGCAGGACAGACAGGCCAGACATGACAGGTGGACAGGCAGTCTCAGACACAGACAACTGGTTGGTGCGTGTTTGGTTGGACCGGTGCAGACAGACGAACAGACAGACAGACAGACAGACGAGACAGACAGACAGATGCAGAGTATCTGTTTCATAAAGGATTATCCATTTTTAGAGAGGAGTTTGTGTAAAATTCTAGTCCTAGAATGAAACCTGACACAAATGAATCAAATTCCTGACGAGCCTCTGACCTTTAACAACGAGTGGCGTGTAGAGGAACAGCTTTGACGACAGCTCAGGCAGTTTAAGACTGCAGAGGCCTGTCAGACATACCAGAAGAGGAAAATTATTTATTTCAGCTTGATTTGTTTAATCACTTACCCGTGGCGTCAGAAGTTTACTCTCAACTATCAAACAGCATGAAATCATAAATAAATGAATGTCTACACTAAAGTATGTGGAATTTGATGGACTTCTAACTAAAGCGCCAAGAAACCAAAGGTACAAATGCCAATGACTTCCCTGCTCAGCTCCTGGTCCTTTCATTCTGTGCAAAGTTCCTGAGTCCTGCTAAACTGCAAGAACTGTTTTTCAAACGATAGAATGGTCATTATTTGAACCGATTTGTATGTTAGCACTGACTAGGACAGTGGCGTTGCATTTAGTCTTCGGGAACTAACAGATACTCGAAACATGACTGCTGCCTGGGAAGTCCAATAGCAGAAGTGCTCGCTAGATAGAACCTTGTTCTGTTGAAATCAAGAGGATCATCAGGGCAAAGAATTCCCACCTCTGAGTGGTAGTTACTAAGCTATTGCCCGGGAGAGTTTCTCCCAAGCTGAATTTGTATAATGAACTAGTTTGAAAACTGGCATCAGACTGCACAATCAGCCTGCTAAACAAGTTTATGCAGGAAATAAACACAAAATGCTGGACAATTTAATGGTTGCTCCATTGTGTTATTACACAATTGTACTTTATTCAATTAGCAGAAGCCCTTTATTCTATACAGTTGTAGTATGTGACTAAATAAAGTACATTTCGTAACACATCTAACATACCCAAATGTATTTTCCGTTTAAAGTATTTTAGGTTATTACACCAGGAAGGAAGTAGAGAAACAAGTCCATTTACAAACTGAGACCTGTAAGGGCAGAAGCAATGTTCACAAAACAGTGACTAAAAATGATGGCTTTGTTGGAGAGGGGGGGCAGCTGTGTTGAGTTTCAACCTCCGCAGCAAATGGATGTGGTAAATAGGACTGTCTATCTGTAAGATATATTGTGCTACAAACACAAGAGGAGAGATAGAGAGAGGAATTATAGAGAGAATTATTATTCAGAATTATGTATGTCTTAATCAACATTTCCAGTGGGTCAGCATTTACATCACTCACTAAAAATAGTTGTAAACAAGGGGTGGTTTCGTAGGAATAAGGGACAGATTCGTGGAAAAACAACTGAGGTTATTTTGATACATAGACAAACTATTTAAACATAGTGCAATGACAGGAGCCAGGAATTGTCAAAAAAATATATATATATGTTATGGAAAACGTGAAAATGATCCAAATCAAGTTCCAGCACAACATGCAGATGATCAGACTGACCCAACTGCTATCTTGAAAGTTATAAGGTAGCTGGCAGCCTGGGCCATTTCTTCCAAGCCCAAAACGTAGCCCAGAGGAAGCCTGACCTACATTTACAGTGATTTGTTTACAGCGGCCAAACCGTTGAGGCTAGAAACACATTCACCCCTAGGGAATGCTGGGAATAGTACTTTATTATTACTCATCCATTGTAATGAACCATCTAAAAGTTGAATCTGTATGTGTAACGATTACTGTTATTTTTAGGGTTTATTCACTATATATATAACTTTATACATATCTCCTCACTCGCTTGGCAATTGTAACACATGTTTCCCATGCCAATAAAGCTTTGAATGAATTGAAGACAGACAGGACAGAAGACAGACGGTATGTCTGTCTCTCTCTGATGAAAATAGGGATTATAATAAATGTGAACAACGATGAAGCCATGTTTGTGATGATTTATTATTTATTGTGTAATATGCACACTCTTTCAATATGCTATACAACAGAAGAAAATTAAATTGTTACAGGCTAGAAGAAACCTCCAAATGTCACTCTATTATCTCTGCACAACAGCACAACCCAAGAGGGGTTGTTTTTGAGTCCCAATCAGATTTCAAGCTGACGGACTAGTGATCAAGCATTTCAATCTTCTCCTTCTCCACCAAAAGATTTCTTGACACCCCATAGTCAAATAACAGTTCTTGTTGCACCTGAATGTCTCGTAGGGCAATGAAAAGGATGACGTTCCACACTTTGCCACCGTCTTCTAATTGCTGAAGCTGACCCTTTATGTTGCTTCTCTTTCTGGAATGATTTGTCCTACGTCCAAATTTATCCATCTCTGGGTGGCAAAGGACAGGGCACAGTCTTTGCATCTATTCAGGTGGTTTTCCCTGAGTGATCCTTGTTAGAAGTAAAGGAACCCATCTCGTCATCGCTGTGCTTCAAACAAAGTTTTCCCTGCTCCCTGAGAAGTGGGAGACCGTGGTAGTCACAGACAACTTCCCTTTGTGTCAAATGGACGTGTCGTCAGTACCTTTTTTCCTTTATCAGGGTCACTGGCAATGTACAGTCCTTTCCACTTGGGACATCACCAGCTTCATAATTTCCTTGTTGTCTTTTAGGTGTGTCAGCGTTAATTGAAGGTCAGCGGTGACAAAGGACAGTCTCCACTTTCACTTTGTTCTTCCTCCCGGGTTCTGCCTTTCAATGTATCTCTCTACTTGCGGCAGTGTGTTGTATTCTGGGGAGTGTGCTGTAACAACAACGAAAATGTGTTATTAATAATTCAATTTATTCAATAGTAGAGACCTTATAAAGTAATACTTTATTTACTGCTCAAACAAAAGAACATTTTGTAATAATATATATATCAAAATTGTATGGTTTAGGTATTTAGCGGCTCGTTTCCCATACTCGATCACAAATACCGTTCATTTTCACTGCTGCTTCTCACTTGTCGTAGCAATATCTCTCATGCATTCCTACAATCAGCGTTGGCATGTTCTGGATTTATTGTCCACAATTGTGACAGGAAGTGTTCGATAGAATAGTTTACAAGGCCTGTGCCTCATCCAACTTTGTAGCTGGACAAGGTCCTCTACTGTGCTTGCACAGGAGGGGCTGCAGTCTCAATACTGAAAAAGGGAATAATAACAAAACATTTGTATCTATATGTAGCAGATTTACAAGACAAGGGAAAGTGTAATTTATATAATATGGTAAATACTACTAATTCAGCGGACATGGCAATTTTGGTGATCAGCTTCATCCCAGGCAGCATGACTTGGTGTCTCATGCCCCCGGTTAATGCTTTCGCTGTAGCAGTGTACATGGGCCAAGTAGTCAGAAAAGGGCTTACTGTTTGTCTGTGAAGCTGGCTTTGGTATTTTTCTCCATAACTCGCTTGCTACCTGGCTCGTGATGTTGGGCACGGTATCTGATGAAAGATCAGAAAAAACAGTTTGGTTTATGAAAAACTTGTACTGTCAAATAAGTATTGTGGACATGATTAAACAGTGTTTACGATAACAGTGGTGTACTTACTTGGCAATGAAACCTTGTAGGTTATTGGTATGGGTTGTAGATCGGGTTACCGGTTGTGGCAAATGAAGAGCTGTAATCTGTCTTCCTGTCATAGAGTTTAAGAAAACGCGGTCGAACATGTCTGGTATAGTTAGTACACACAAACACTGAAAAAAAATAGACAACATTAATATATGTTTAACTTGGTTTGTATTAAATCACCACATTCACAATAAAAATATTTGTAGTAAATATACTTACTGCCTCTTCCTCCTCATCTAACGAAATGGTTGCAACTTGCTGTTGTTGCTGTTTTTGTGCTTCTTAACGCCGATGACAGTCCACCTCTCTCCGTCCCTGCAGCAACTTGCACGGTTTCCTTTGAGAGCCATTCGCCCAGCTGCATTTGGAACAGTGACATATTAATAACCACAGGCAAGAAGCAAATACAATCAACATTATAGAAGATTGATGACATTAGTTAACTTACGGTCAAGTTTTGACCATCCAGCCTTGAGATGTTCAGAATGAGCGGACTCAAGGTAGTACAGAAAAAGTGCAGTTTTCAGTTTCCAGCAAGGATTCTTCATTTCATGGCCTTCCCAAATACACAGAAATCTTCTTCGCCCCCTCAAAAGTCCAACAATTAACGTGTGTCTTCGCAAAATGACCCATCTGTGTGTATCTGTCACAACACCAATAAGACATTAAAATACAAAATATTGTATATATTATACAAGTTCGTTGAGGATCAAATTGAAAATATACCTTTTCCCAGTAATTCCTTAGGACACTCTGCTTGTCATAGGACGTCGCAGTTCATTCAAGCATAGGCGAAAGCTTGCATGCTCAAAACAAGGCTCGGCTGTCTGAATAAAGGCTGTAATGGCAATGAGACCGAAGAAATCTCCTTCAGATTCTCATGTAGTGGAAATGGTTTGCTTTTCTGTCTAATGTCGCAAGCTGGTAAAAAAATGATGGCTTTTTCCAAGTTATAAACAAAATCAGCGATGTTTGTTTGAGTCCATATAAAAACAAAAACCTGACACATTTGCAACCTGTACATGAAAATTAAAATAATATTAATTACTATATTTAATATATATCTTTATTTAAATATGTAAACAGTAAAATCTC